>NW_006160041.1:2133276-2151074 GCF_000334495.1 Tupaia belangeri chinensis | reverse complement strand
CTCTCTCTGGTGAGTATACGTGCCCTATACAGAAACCTTAAAAGAAAAAAGGACCGAAGAAAGAAGTTGCTCTTTGTCTGCCTGTGCCTGTTTCAGTCCCCTTCTCCAAGCAAACATTTGAAAGTTCCATGGGTGGGGTGACTCTGTGGCCTGCTGGTTAAGGGAGCCAGATCCCATGTAACTGACTGCTGGGTTCAGATCCTGGTCACAGCAACTTGATAAACATACTGAGTACATGTGTGTGCATGCCCCAAATCCTAACAGGATGGACAAGTGGAAGGGAAGGAATTGCGCTGCGGCCATGCCCCATTGGGGTGCTTTTTCTCTCTCTCTCCCTCCCTCCCTCCCCTCCCTCCCTCTCTCACTTTCCCTCTTACTCTGTCTATCTATCTTTCTGGCAAGTGTATGTGCCCTTTGGGGATTGGAAAAAAAAGTTTGATGGTTAGCTTTCTAGACCTTTCCTAGTGAATTTAAAAATAAATATCTGTATATACATGTGAAGATGAAGACAGGATTTTTTGTACACTCACTTCATAGTATGAATACTAATAAGGAAATTACTCCATTTAGTGGTATTTCATAGACTTTCCCCCCTCTTTTTTTTTTATCTTTTCTGGAGAGGTTTTTGCTATAGGGCGTGTGTGCTCACCAGAGAGAAACAGAGAGACAGAAAGTGAGAAATCACCCCCCAGGGGGGATGGCCAAGCCACAATCTCTTCTCCATTCTCCTCTCGGGATCTTGGGCATGCATGCACACGCGCCCAGGGTCTGGGACTCAAACCACGGTCGACTACATGAGAGTCCAGTGACATAGCCATTACTCTAACTGCTGGTCCCCCTCCTCTTTTTGTGCCTTTAGATCAAAGCACTTATCTCAAACTGCGAATTCTTTTCCACCCTCTCAAGTCCCTTGACTTCTGTGATGGATCCATCCCTCATCATTTCTCGTTCTTCTCTTATTCCACACTACATTATTTTGACCTGACCTTCAGACAGCCACACTAGCTCAGAGTGTGGAGTCTGTCTGTCCTAGCTGCTGCTGTACCATTTCCCTTTTTCAGAACTGGCTGGGCTACACCAAGAAGCGAGCACCCATTGGCTTCCATCGGGTGGTGGAGATTCTGCACAAGAACAGTGCCCCTGTCCAGGTAATGGCTCCGGGTGAGAGTTGGGTACAGGATACTCTGGGAGACCTAACTTTTAGCCTCCTTCTGGTCACCAATGGGAGACCTGACCTGTTCTTTTTTCTTGAAAGTAGCCCGATGGCTACACTGGGCCTTGAGGTACAAAAGGCAGCAAGGGAAGTTCTCTGCCCTTTAGAAGTAATCCCAGCCTTTCCCTCTGAGGAGCATGTCCTGTGTGTAGCCCGTGGGGAGGACCAGTGTGCTGTGTTAATGATCCAGGGGAAAGTCACTGAGAACAGACGTCAGGGAGTGACGGGCACAGCACAGCTGGTCTGCCCTGCCCCTGCTGGCCCGCGGATCAGCTCTCCCAAGAGGATGTACTTGTCCCTTCTTCACTGAGGACTTCAGGGCAGTCCTGCCTGCCGTCACCTCACTTCCCCTGGCAGAACTGTTCCTGTGATTGATAATCGCAGTCGTAGATGTCATATAACAATTCTTTTGCCTTTTTGGAGACTTTTTGTTCTACGTTGTAGAGTTCTGTGTTTACTGGGTGTAGGAATTAATCTGAAATATCTCTTCTCACAGATTTTACAGGAATATGTCAATCTAGTGGAAGATGTGGACACAAAATTAAACCTAGCTACTAAGTTCAAGTGCCACGATGTCGTCATTGATGTGAGTCAAGAAATACGAATCCCAAGTTAGGTCCTCAGTGGAGAGTGGGGAATTAAATGTTCTCTGTCCTAGATCCAGAGGTGTGTCTGTCAGTTTTGACTGGTTGAGTAAAAATAGTCTGGCAAGAAGTAGTTTAAAACTAGTCAGAGTATTATTTTCACTGCCTTCTGACTGAACTTCTCTGTGCTTTTACAAACTTATTGCACTCAGGATTCATAGAACTAAGTTAGGCTATGTAAGTTCTGTATACATCTCTCCTGCTTGAAGTGGTGTGGGGACATGACCCAATGTCATCCCACGTTAGCCTCTTGGCCTCACATTAAACCTAGGTCAAAGTGATAGTGACAGAAGCAGTCCATCATCGAGAAGGGTGATGGGGGTTTGTATGGTCTGTTTGTCATGGTGTGCAGACCTGCCGGGACCTGAAGGACCGTCAGCAGTTGCTCGCATACAGGAGTAAGGTGGATAAAGGATCTGCAGAGGAAGAGAAGATTGATGCCATTCTCCACAGCTCGGTGAGTAGCTACAGCTTCCCCCTCCCCTAGTCTCCAGAGACAAACAGTTCGCAGAGAGCAGCAAGTGTCTGTTCTCAAGGCCTGGGTGGGACTGCAGTGAGCTGAGCCACACAGGTATAAGATGCTCCTGCATGCTGAAAGATCAAAGCAGAATAGCAGGAATTATTCCTGAGATGTAGGACCCCAGGCTGAGACTTGACCGTGATCATTGTTAAACCCGGCAGGTTGGAGGTACTGACAATTGGAAGTATAAAAGTGGATGTTACTGACCAGAACATCCAGGCTGTTGTCTCCTGGGAGTGGGTATATCATTAACTTGTTGAATAGAAGCAGTTGGCAAAATACACTTTAGCTGTCTGCCCCTGCTGGCCCACGGATCAACTCGCCCAAGAAGATATGCTCGTCCTTTATTCACTGAGGACTTCTTCAGGGCAGTCCTGCCTGCCGTTACCTCACATCTCTGAGAGATGAACCTGCTATGGTTCTCTCAGAGTCACGACATGTTTCTCTATGCAGAAATACCTCCTGACTTTTCCAACGACCTACTAGATCTTAGATCCCTGATACACATATTGGGAACTACCCTAGGCCATCTAAAGCTAGTCAATCTTGGTCACTAGAAGGAGGGCAGAACCAGAATAAGTCTTAAATCAGGCTCACAAAACACAGAATGGGTTTTATCTCACTCAGAATAAATGAACTCTCCCACTTACTAAAGAAAAGTTTTTTAATACTTCTCACTCTCAGTCGATTCTTCTCTCTTTTCTTTAATCACCTATGAGCCTTGATTTATTGCATTCTCTTTACCTCTTCAGGATTGAGTGAAAACTGACCACACACCTTGGTTGTTTGCTCTTTCCACAGCAAGTTCGATGGAAGAATTAAGTGGCATTAACTTCCCTGAAACGCTGCCTCATTTCTTCCTTTCCTGCCTGTGGAAGTCGAGAGAGCTCTCCCTTACAGAGTTACAGCATCATACCGCTTGGGCTCATCACCAGGCAGTGCTGCTCTTGGGACAGAAACCAGCACCTGGGTGCAGGTAGCTTCAGAGTGACCTGCCCAAGGGACATCATCTAAGGGCCAAGATCTAAAACTTTGACTCCTGAGAGAGAGTCTCTCCACCTGGTGCTCACGTGAAGGTGGAAGTGATTTCTAGATGGGCCCATATCGGATAAGATCTCTGTTGGCCTGAGGAAAGTGACTGGCCCAGGAAGGAAGTGTCCTAGACTGAGGTACAGGTGTTGTAGGGTGGCCACTCCATTCCGTTCAGCTTTTTCTGACCCAGGACTTTGTGCTGGACATCGGCATTTCTGCTCTGAATGAAGTGAGAACAGAGCCAATGTGGCCATCTTCCAGGCCTCCGGAAGGAGTCCTGGTGTTGCCCGGGACCACTGGGGGTGCACTCACACCAGACTGCTCAGAGTCCTCCACAGTAGGACAGATGCGGCCCAGAAGTTGTGTTTCTTCAGTGTCCCTCTGCCTCCTAGTCTGCTCTCTGTCTAGAAACTAGGGTCTCTCTCATCCACACACTGAGCTGGCCTTGTTTGGATAAAGAGACGTTCCCCTTCTCTGTTCCTCTGCTTTTCCTCTCCCAGACCTTTAACCTTATCTGGAGCGCAGATTCAGCAGTGCTGGAGAGCTCTCCCTTTGTGCAAAACTCTCATTACTTCACCAGGAGCTTCCAGAAGCTTTACCTGGGCTAAATTCAGCATTCAGCGATTTCGATGAAGGTTTTATTTTCACTTGGTTTATGAGAGGACATTCTAAAACACTCCATTCTTGCCTCCTACCGATAATCTTCTCTCTTCCCTGTGACTGAACTGGGTTTTCCTGACATGCCGAGACTCCTAATAAAGCTGGTTTTTCCTTGGTGCCTTCTCTTCCCTTCCTGGTTGTTTTGTGCGGAATGGTGAAATAATTGCCCAGTGTCTTGGGACTACAAGTCTGCCTCCGGGACTGCATTCAGCAGCCTGACGACACATCAGGTTATAGAGGAATGGTGCTTACGGCAAAGCAGGGCCATTTGGGTAACAGCACTGAGCTGGGAGGAAAAGACCGCTGCTTTTCTCAGCTCCACCTCTAACACGCAGTGTGGTGCTGAGTGAGTCCTTTTCTGTCTGGACTCATTATTTTCATGTGTGAAACAAGGGCATGGTAATCTGAGTGTATGGAGTTTGTGGTTCTGATGACTGCAGAGTACGTTACATGGTAGGAGGGTAAGAGAAGATGCATGGACACAGGCACACAGCATGCTTCCAGGCAGTGCGGCTCTCAGCTGGAGGCACTGGCACTGTTGAAGACAGTGTTTTGTTTGTTTGTTTGTTTGTTTTTAAGAGAGATTTTTGCTATAGGCCACGTGCACTTGCCAGAGAGCCAGGCAGAAAGCGAGAAATCACCCCCCAGGAGGGATAGCCACGCCACAATCCCTTCTCCTCCATTCTCCTCTTGGGATGTTGGGCACGCATGCATACAAGCCTGGCATGAGTTTTAAGCCACTGGTTTAGGACTCGAACTGCAGTCGACTCCGTGGGAGTCAAGCAACAAAACCATTATGTCATCTACCAGTTCCCTGAAGACATTTTTTGTTGCCACACTAGGAGGTGTTGCCAGCATCTAGTGGGTTGAGGTGAGCGATGCTGCTAAATATCCTATGGTGTACAGAGCAGCCCCCCCACCACGGTTATCCTGCCCAGGATGTTAGCAAAGCCAACGTTGAGAATCAGCTTCAAGGAGGATCAGACTCCATCATTTGCTCTCTTACTTTTCGGTCTCTTTTGAAACTTCAGGTAACCTATTTAGTTCCTTTCTTTGATCGTCCTTCTTGCTATTAAAGAAACAAGTCTAATTTGCTAGATTGTGCTAAAGTTACTGCCTCATCTTCAAACAACAGTGGTAATTTTATTAACTAGGATATCAGGATTAACTAGGATTCATTCTGAGACAGAACTACGAAGAGTACATATATTATACAGTATCTGTCTGTCTAATAATTCACTACAGACACTTGCCATTACTTGAGTGTGGCAGCTGGATAAGCAGTGTGTGTAAGGTTGTTGTCGTTCATGCCTGCTGATGGAGCTTGAACTCCGTAAGGCAGGCAGCGGGAAGGGTAGGGACGGGAATGGACTGGGACTCTCGGTTCTCTCTGCCACCACCTTATAGCAGGTGTACAGCAGAAGCTTGTGGCCTTTGCTATAGAGCCAAAAAGCCACCCGGCCAAGGAACAGGCAGTTGAAGCAGGATCCAGGAGCAGGGGTAGCACTTACAGGTCCAGCTGCTGCCCCACACCAACACAGCAGCTAGCAGGTAAGCAGCAGCATGCACAACTAACTGCCAAGGTGCCTGCTTTGACTTTGCAAGCTGAGACAAGCGGGTTACTTATTTATTTTCACCCTCAGATCTTACACACAAACTTATCTTGTGACCTGTCCTAACCAGAAACATAGAAGGAAGGGAATTCTGGAAAATATGGTTCAGCCCAGCCAAGTTGACACAGTATAAAGCCACAACAACCAAATCCCCATTTTTGAGAACGTGTAAGTGAAAGATGGAACTAGAATTCATGCATGTATAATTTCATGTAGGCCTTGTTCATACAGATCCAGATGCCCTTTTTCCTTCAGGGCAGGAAATACCACCTACAAAATTAGGATGACTGGAGCTAGCAGGTGGCAATGGTGGTCAAGGTGCTGGACTCCCACATGGCCAACTATGGTTCAAGTCCTGGATGTGGTGGCTTGCTTTCTTACTTTCCCTCTCTCTTTCTCTTTCTCTGGTGTACGTGTCCTATAGCAACTTTAAAAATAAAGTTATATAAATTATTATATTTTTAAAAATTTACAATGACCTACTCTCTGTTTTGGCATGAGGAAATGTTTCTTAGATTTGATCAGTATTTCCATACTTCTCGCATCAAGTGCTGGAGACTTTTTTTTTTTTGAAGTTTTTGCTGTAGAGTGTGTGTACTTGCCAGAGAGAGATAGATGTATAGAGAGGGAAGGTGAGAAATTATCTCCTGAGGGAATTAACAAGGCCTCAGTCCCTTCTCCAATTTCCCCTTAGGATTTTGAGCATGCATGCACACACATGCCTCAAATGTGATTTTCAGTCCTCAGGGTCTGGGACTTGAACTGTTAACCACGTGGGACCCAGCACCTTAGCCTCCATGCCACTTTTTTTTTTTTTTTTTTTTTAGTTTGTGTATTTCTTCCATGAGAGAGGGAGGTATCCATATCATGGTCTTGATGGCACAAGTCACCCTCAGCCAGTCCCAGATAATAGGCATGAGTCCACCTGTCATGTTCAGGGAAGTCTCTGGATGTGAACCCGGAACCTTATCCCATGAGTCAGTCACAAAGTATTGTGTTATAACCATGTCATTCTCCAGCCTCCATGAGAACTTTGTCTATAATGATGTTGAGAATGTGATGTAGTAGCCATCCTGTAAGAGGGATTAGAGAGGCCAGACACAAAAGAGTACATATAGTATAATTCCATTTATTTGAAATATCTGGGACAGCTATTTCTTTCTCCATAGAGACAGAAAGCAGATGCATTGTTCTAGAGGCTTGGGGTGGGATAGGGAATGACAGTTTAGTAGAAGTGGGCTTTCCTTTTGGACAGTTCTGAAAAAAATTGTTTTAAATAATTATTTCATTTAATTTATTATTATTATCATATAACAAAATTTGTTATAAGGCATGTGTGCTCACCAGAGAGAGAAGAAAAGTGAGAAAGTGAGCTGCCAGGTCCGGAATTCAAACACAGCTGACCATGTGGAAGTCCAACACCTTGACTACCATGCCACCTGCTGTCCGTCTGAAAATATTTTAAGAGGTAGTGATCATACAAGATTCCGAATATACCACTGGCCATCAGTGGTATATTTTGTATATCACCTTAAGATGGCCTGTTTCATATTTTGTGAATTTTACCTCCAACTTCATTTTATTTAAAATTATGTATTTAATTTTATTTCTTATTGTTGCTATTTTTCATTTGACTAGAGAGAACAGAGAGGTAGAGAAAGTAAGAAAGCAAGTGCCACATCTGGGACTTGAACTGTAATTGACCATGTGGGCGTCCAGCACCTTAACCACCGTGCCAGCTGCCAGCCCTAATTTTTTTTTTTTCTTTTTTTTGAGAGAGGTTTTTGCTATGGGGTGCATGTACTTGCCAGAAAGACAGAGACAGACAGAGAGACAGAAAGCAATAAATCACCCCCCCAGGGGGGTGTTCATGTCACAGTCCCTTCTCCTCCATTCTCCTCTCGGTATCTTGGGCAAGCATGTACATGCACCTGGCGTGAATTTAAACCACTGGGTCTGGTACTTGAACCACGGTCGACTATATGGGAGTACAGCGACATAGCCATTACGCCAACTGCTGGTCCCCCAGCCCTAATTTAATAAAAAAGAGAGACTTCAGTGGTTTTGATTTCCGATCTTGGTCTCAACATCGTTATCAAATAAATCACTGAATCTTTTTAAAGACTGTTTTATTTTAAACTTTATATATTTATTTACTTATTTTTAATTTGATCAGAGAGGGACAGAGAGAGAGAAGGTGAGAAAGGAAGCCACCAGGTCTGGGACTTGAACCACAGTCAGCCATATGAGAGTCCAACACCCTTAACCACCACACCACCTGTGCCCCTAAAGTTTGTTTTATTTGTTTCATGAGAAACAGAGAAAGAGAGACAAGCATGCACCAGAGTCTCACGACAGGATCCCCACACCACCCCCAGCCTTTCAGCCAGCCTAGATCAACAGGTACTGGGCATGTTCGATTGACTTGGGAACTGAACCCCAGTCTAACACATGACTTGCAACATTACAGAGGATTGTATTTCTGCAGTGCCACCACAGCTGAATCATGTCACTGATTTCTTGAACAAAAATGAAGTTGGAAACATAACTCAAGTACTGCTAAGATCTACATGATGTTCTAGGGGCCAGCAGGTAGCATGGTGTTTAAGGATTGGACTCCCACATGACCAATGGTGGTTCAAGTTCCGGACCTGGAGGCTACTTTCTCACTTTCCTTCTCTATCACTGTCTTCCTCTCTCTCTGTCCTCTCCATTCAAATTAAAATAAAGTTAAATTAAAAAAAAAAGATCTATATGATATTCTAGTCTGAAAAACAAATAGACATTTAGAATATTCTGTTGAGTAAAAGAGGGCTTCACGCTCATTTTTAGGTGGTCAAATCTTTAGGGTGGGGCTGGTCCCTTTAAGAAAGAGACTGAAGTAATCTGGTAGCTAAGGCGTCATAATGACAACTTTCTTGGATAATTCTTAGAAATGTAGTTCCTACCTTCCAGGACCAGAATACTGAGGAGTGGGCGATCTCAGTTTGGTTCATGAGACATGTATGTAGGTGGATTTAGATATCTCTGGGTTTATTTTTTATAATTTAGATACCTCTATCTTAAACAAGGGACCACTCATATTTTGTTTGGGCTCTTTTCCACTCTGGGGAACACAGAGATTAGTGAAAGGGAAGAATTTCTTCAGAATTTGGTCCTATACTATTGGTTCTATTTCTAAAACCTAGGAGGGAATAGAAAGAAGATCCTGACCCACGAACTCCTGTGCAACCCTTTGCTAGTGTAATTCATCTGGAAAAGTACGTACAGTCTATAGAGAAACATTTTGGGTTTCTTTTTTTTTTTTCCTAAGAATTATTTGATTTTATTTATCATCATTATTTTTTTTTCAATTTGATCACAGAGCAATAGAGAGAAACAGAGAGAGAGGGAAAGTGAGAAAGCAAGCCACCAAGTCCAGGACTTGAACCATGGTCGGCCATGTGGGAGTCTGGCGCCTTAACCACCACGCTACCTGCCAGCCCCAACATTTTGGGGTTTTCTGTTCAGGTTTTGTATGAATCTAGGATTCGTGGGCAGTCAATGATTAGGAATCTTCAAAGGACCCACACTGATAGAAGTGAACTCCACGTTCAGCATCTAGGAGTGAGGGGTTGAAGCCTACCATTATGAGTGTTTGTGATGTGTGCACATGTCATCATACACACACCCTCCTGCATAGACCCCTCTTCTGCCAGGACAGGGTCCCAACTTCATTAGTATCTGTCACTGCAGGAGGTGGTAGCTTGGAAATGAACCTGCTAGAGGACCTTGAGTCCCTGCAGTTTGAATATGGGATTCCAGAGGAAGATCGTACCTGGCTGTATTTGCAGGGACGTTCTCGGGGACTGATGATCGAGGCCTGTGCTCATGCAGCTTTCTTCTGCAAACTATTTCGTAATTTGAGGTGAGCTAGGTTTCCAAGTTCAGGAAGATGGACTAGAATCTTATTGCTGAAAATCCAAATGACTTCAATTTTTTTTATATTGGAGGATAAGTTTGGTAGGGGAGTTGTCTCCTACCTTCCCTAATCCACAGTCATCACTCCTGGTCTGAAAGGACCAGGAAAATCCATACCAGTGACCCCTGGCTGTAGTTACATAATGAAGCATGGCTCATGGATTCATCGTACTTTCCTTAGTGGGTAGATTGTATAAATGATCATTCATCTATTCATTCACTCATTTATCTAAACCACTAGCTTCCTCCCCACCCCACAGCTGCTTATAACTAACCATTCCTTGTCTATTTGCTACAAAGGGGGTTAGTCCTTTGGGGGCCAAGCTAATAGTAGAATGCTCCCTCACAGGAAAATCACCTGGGACTTTGCAGTCCCTATAACCAGATGACATGTTTGAAACCAGGAATATTGGTTTACAAAGATGCTCTCAATCTAGGCCTAGTTTCTGATATCTTTTTACAGTGGGCTTCAGGCACTTAAATAGGAGACATGTGTGAGTCCGGTATCTAGAATTAGACTCCTAGATTCTGAAACCCCAAGTTACACTCATGGAGCATATGTCATCTCCATTTATTTATTTTTTTAAAGTTTGCCATAGGGTATGTGTGCTCACCAGAGAGAGACAGAGAAAATGAGAACGCATGCCCCTGGGGGGATGACCTCATTACAGTCCTTTCTCCATTCTCTCATAATTTTGGGCACAAGCACACACACAGACATAGACACACCTGGGTATTAAAGTTGCTGGGTCCAGGACTTGAACTGTATGGTCAGCCATGTGCAATCCAGCTGCCTTAATCATCATACCATCTGGCTGGCTCTCTGTTTAGCTTGCTCTGAATTTTACTCCTGATGAGACCAGATCTAAATTGAACATATTTATAAAGATAGCTTATATTCAAAGAGGCAGGCTTCTCAGTGAATTCATTGGTTGGCTTAAGGATAAAGATGCATAAGCTTACTTGTTATACCCAAGATGGCTGGTGAGAAACCAATACATATATGTTCCTGGAAAGATCAAGCACTAAGAGAAGCTACTATCCTTTCAATCAAGAGAGGCGCGTTGGGACCAGCAGTTAGCGTAATGTCTATGTCCCTGGACTCCCACGTAGTCGACTGCTGTTCGAGTCCCGGACCTGGTGGCTTAAACTCATGCCAAGCCCGTGTGCCTGCATGCCCAAGATCCCAAGAGGAGAATGGAGGAGAAGGGATTGCAGTGTGGCCATCCCCCTTGGGGGGTGATTTCTCGCTTTCGGTCTCTCCTGTCTCTGTCTGGCGAGCGCACGTGCCCTATAGCAAAAACCTCTCCAAAAAAAGAAAAAAAAAAAAAAAAGAGAGGCACCTTAATACAGTGTGACTTATGATGTTATATGGAAACTCTAGAGCATTATGACACTAGTTTTTACAGAAATATAGATAAATAATAATGTTGCCTTATAACAAAAGTAATACCTAACGTATTCAGAGGTCAGACTTTGTTCATCCTCAGCCAAGGAAGCCTATCAAAGACTAACAATAAGAGAACCTCTGGAAAAGTCCCTCGTCCTTGTTCTCAAGTCTTTTGCTTTCATAAATCCTTTATCTTATAAATAATAACCTTCCTAAAAAGCTAAGTTATCTGGTTTCTCAGAAATGTGCAAGCTGAAATAGCAAACTAGGAGAAGTGTAAATAGCCTAAGATGGACTCATCCTAGTAACAATGAAGAATGACAACTGTCTGAGAGTGACATGAGCAAGATGAAGGGATAGGAAGCCCAGACCTGGTAACGTCTTATATCCTTAGTGTTGCTTTAACAGACATACATACCCAGACTAAGTGATTTATAAAGAAAAGAGGTTTGGGGTGAGGTGGGGAGAGTCTTCAAGAAGTTCATGGAAAAATGTGTTTGTGAAAAAAAACCATGCACCAAAATAAATATGTATTTTTAATTTTTCAAGTTTTATTTATTATTATTATTATTTTAATTTGCTATAGGGTACATGTGCTCACCAGAGAGAGAGATCAAGAAAGAAAGCTTCCAGGTCTGGGACTCAAACCACAGTTGACCATATGGGAGTTCATTGCCTTAACCACCATGCCACCTGCTGGCCCCCAATAAATGTTTATTTTAATACCTTTTTTTTTAAATGAACTTTTGGAGGTTCTCTCTATTCTCTATCATGACATTACAACTGATGCCACAGAAATAAAAGGATCATAAGGGACTACTGTAACAATTATTGTAAAAAAATTTGCATAATGTAGAAGAAATGGAAAAAGCTACTAGAAACATACAGCCTACCAAAGAAAGAAAAAATCTGAACTGACCTATAACCAGTAAGGAGATAAAAATCAGTCATTAAAATCCTCTTAACAAAGAAAAGCCAAGGCTTTACTGGAAAAATTCTACCAAACATTTAAAGAGGAATTAACAGCACTCCTCAAATGCTTCCAAAACATTGAAGAGGACGGAACAATTTCAAAACTCATTTTGAGGCCAGCATTAACTTGATATCCCAACCAGACACAGATATGATATGAAAACAGACCAAAATCCCTGATGAATAATAATGCAAAAATCCTCTACAAAATACTACAGAAACAAACACAACAGCAAATTAAAAGGATTATATACCATGACCAAGTGGGATTGATTCCTGAAATGCAAGGATAACTCAACATTTAAAATCAATCAACATAATATACCACATTTACAGAATGAAAGACAAAAACCACATAATATCTTTTTCTTTTTTTGTTTGTCTGCTATAGGGTATGTGAACTCCAAAGAGAGACAGAGAAAATGAGAAATCACCCTCTAGGGGGCATGGCTGTGCTGCAGTCCCTTCGCTGTTCTCCCAGAATTGGGCAAGCACACACAGTCATCATGTTTTTCAAGCAATTAGATGTGGGATTAAGCCGTGCAGTCAGGCCATGTAGGATCCAGCTCCTTAACCACCACACCACCTGCTGGCCCAAAAAACACAATTTCAATCATTGCAGAAAAAGCATTTGACAATATTCAGCACCCTTTTGTGATAAAAACACACAACAATGAGGAATAGATGAAATTTATTTCAACATAATGAAGGATATAAACATCATATTCAAACATAATAAAGTTCACAGATAACATCATACTTAATGATGAAAAACTGAAAGCTTTTCATCTAAGGTCAGGACATGCACAGATACCCACTCTCAACACTTTAACATAGTCCTGGAAGTCCTAGCCAGAGCATTCGGCAAGAAAAATAAATAAAAGACATCCATGTTGGAAAGAAATAGTAAATTGATCTTTGTTCATAGAAAACATCTTATAGAAGACCCAAAAGAGTCCACAAAATATACTTTTGAAAGCAAATTTGGCAAAGTTGTAGTTTTCAAAACCAACACATAAAAATCAATTATTTTTCGGTACACCAACAACGATCTGAAAAATAAATTAAGATAATCTCATTTACAATAGCATCAAATAGAATAAAGTATTTAGGAATAAATTTAACCAAAGATTTGCACACTGAAAACTACAAAAAGTTGCTTAAAGAAGACACAAGCTAATGGAAAGACATCACATGTTCATTGGTTGGAAGACAATACTCTTAAAATGTTTATACTACCCAAAGTAATCTATAAGTCTAATGCAATACTTATCAAAATCTCAATGAAAGTTTATGTAAAAAATAGAAAACGAAATTTGATAATTCATGTCAAGTCTCAAAGAACCCCAAACAGTCTTGAGAAAGAAAAATAAAGCTGGAGGGTTTACACTTCTTTGTATAAAGTTCAGTGATGAAGGGAACCAGCAGTTAGCGTAATGGCTATGACGCTGAACTCCCACATAGTCGACCGCAGTTCGCGTCCCGGACCCGGTGGCTTAAAACTCACACCGGGCGCGTGTGCATGCGTGCCCAAGATCCCGAGAGGAGAATGGAGGAGAAGAGATTGTGGTGTGACCATCCCCCCCGGGGGGTGATTTCTCGCTTTCTATCTCTCTGTCTCTCTCTGTCTGTCTGGCGAGCACACGCGCCCTATAGCAAAAACCTCTCCAAAAAAAAAAAAAAAAGTTCAGTGATGAAAACAGCATGATACTCTTGACTGATAAGCATGATAATCATGCTGGAAAAAGAAATGCAATACACTGTAAAGATATATGTGATTCAATGTAATATAAAAAAGATTATGATAATAAATAGCATGGTGCTTCCAAACGGGCAGACATATAGACCAATGATCCAGGTTACAGAGCCCAGAACTAAAACCACATATATATGTGTGTGTGTGTGTGTGTGTGTGTTGGGGGGGTGTCAAATGATCTTCAGTGATGATGGGAAAAGAATAGTGTTTTCAACAAACGGTGATGGAGGGCTGGCCCCGTAGTCAAGTGGTCAAGGGACCTAGATCTCATCTGGCTGACTGCACAGTTTGAATTGGGGATTTGGTGGCTTGAAAAACACACTAGAGGGACCAGCAGTTAGCGTAATGGCTATGTTGCTGGACTCCCATGTAGTCAACCGTGGTTCGAGTCCTGGATCCAGTGGCTTAAACTCACTCTGGGCGCGTGTGCGTGTGTGCCCAAGATCCCGAGAGGAGAATGGAGGAGAAGGGATTGCGGCGTGACCATCCCCCCGGGGGGTGGTGATTTCTCGCTTTCTGTCTCTGTCTGTCTGGTGAGTGCACGCGCCCTATAGCAAAAACCTCTAAAAAAAAAAAAAAAAAAACTAGACACGTGTGCATGCATACCCAAAATCCAAAAAGGATGGAGAAAGGGAGGAGAAGGGACAATCCCATCGTCCATTGGAAGGTGCTTTTTCCCTCTCCCTCTCTCTTTGTCTCAATCCAATGAGCACATGCACCCTATGGCAATTGGAAAAAAAGAAGACAAAACAAAAAAATGGTGTTGAAAACTGGATATCCACATACAAAAAATAAAGTGTGACCCTTACATTACATCACACACAAGAATTAACTCAAAATGGATTAAATACATACTACAATTTGAATATTCCCATCAAACTCATATTGAAATTCAATATCAGACCCAGCTTTTGTAGTGCGGTCTATAGCATACTAGACTGCAAAGCTAGAAGCCACATGCCAGCCTTAGTTTGAGATCCAGGACTAGTCAGCCTGAAAACACACTGGACATGTGTGTGCATGCCCAGGATCCTGGCAAGCTGGAGGACTGGAGAAAGGATCATGGCACAACCAAGTCCTATAGAGAATGCTTTTCTCTCTCTCTGTTATGTGCACATGTGTGCACATGCATACACTATCATGAATAAAGAAGAAATTCAATACCCACTATAAGGTTTTAAGAGGGGAGAAGTTTAATATAACTCTGGTATTAAGAGGTGGAGCTTTTGGAAGGTAATTAAGATTTTATGGATGGGGCTCCCATGAATAAATAGACCTGTCTTTATAAGAAGAAGGAGAGGGGCCAGAGATGTGACATGGTTAACAACTTGGATTACCATGTGTCTGACTGTGGCTTGAGTCCCAGACCTAGCGGGTTGAAAATAATGCCAGGCACATGTGTGTGCATGCTCAAATTCTGAGAGGCGAATGAAGGAGAAGTGATTCAGTGTCACCATCCTTCTAGGGAGTTATTTCTCACTTTATCTCTCTGTCTCTCTCCAATGAGCAAACGTGCTCTATGGCAAAAACCTAAAACAAAAACATGACCAAGAGACCAGAGCTGACACATGTTCTTGTTCTCTCACTGTGTGGTGCCCTGTGCTAATCTGTGAATCTTCAGAGAATCTCCATCAGCAAGAAAGCCCTCATTGGTTGCAATCCCTTTACCTTGGACCTCCAGAACTATAAGATGAATAATATTTTTTCCCCTGGGGCCAGCAGTTGGAGTAATGGCTATGTCTCTGGACTCCCATGTAGTCGACCGCAGTTCAAGTCCCAGACCCAGTGGTTTAAATTCACACCGGGCACGTGTGTGTGCATGTTCAAGATACTGAGAGGAGAATGGAGGAGAAGGGATTGTGGTGTGGCCATCCCCCTGGGGGGTGAGTTTTTGCTTTCTGTTTCTCTGTCTCTGTCTTTCTGGCAAGCACACGCATCCTATAGCAAAAACCTCTTAAAAAAAAAAACATAAATAATAATTTTTTTCTTTATAAATTACTCAGTCTGTGATATTTAGTTATAGCACCAGAAAACAAAGACAAGATGTAAAACCTGAAACCATTGAAGTCCTAAAAGAAAACAGGAGATGAGCTTTATGACATTGGATTTGGGAATGATTTTATGGATAACAAACCAAATAAATAGGTAACACAAGCAAAAGTAGACAAATAGGATACATCAAACTTTAAAATTTCTGCATAGTAAACAAAACAAGTCAACACAGTAAAAAGGCAACCTATGGGGACCAGCAGATAGCATAGTCGTTAAGATGCTGGACTCCCACATGACCAACCACAGTTTGAATCCTGGACCCAGTGACTTGAAAAATCACACCTGATACATGTGCATGCCCAAAATCCTGAGAGGAGAATGGAGAAGGGATTGCTGTGTGGTCGTCCACCTAGGGGGCATGCTTTCTCACTTTCCCTCTTCCTGTGTCTCTCCTGTAAGCACACACACCCCGTATAGCAAAAGCTAAAAAAAATTTTTTTTAAAAAAAGAGGCAACCTATGGAGTGTAGAATTCTTTTTTTTTTTTTTTTTAAACAGGGCCAATCCCTGGGGGTGCATACTGATGAGACACTATGCTCCACAGGTTGGGACCAGAAGGGAGACTAGGATCAGTTTTCAGTACAACCTAAAGGCTGGGTGCACTGAGGCACACCTATACAAACATGCGTGTCCAAGACCCCAGGAGAATGGAGGAGAAGGGATAGTGGTGTGGCCATTTCCCCTGAAGTGTGATTTCTCTTACTACATGTGAAAGAGCAATTATTTAAAAACATTTTAAACAAGTTTTGGTCTCTTGAAAAGGGTTATGTTTTAGTTTCTAGAAAATTCACTCAGGAGGGATATTTTATTCCTTAGTGAGGCTGGATACATGGCACGCAACTGACATGCTTTATTTCTGAAGGTACCTGTGGTGCCACTAGGTTTCCAGTTAAGAAAGTTAAAGCAGAGAATGTCAGAGGTTGACAGTTAAGAAGAGCTACAGTGAGTGTGTATTTATGTATGTGCCTGTCTGCTCATTCTTCAGAGAATCATTACATGAGGCTCAAAGTTCCAGAGATTTGTCAGTGGAACCACTTAATTCAGACACTTCTGACGACAAGGAGGTAAAGGTGGGCATCATTGGAGGTGGCCATCTTGGGAAGCAGCTGGCTCGTGTACTTCTGCAGCTTGTCCCTGTCTCTGCTGAGAGCCTGCAGATCTCCACTAGGAGGCCAGAGGCCCTGGGTGAGGAACAGGTGTGGTAGAAGGGACTTGGTGGGACTATTTGGATGCTAATAAACCCATTTGGAAAGAGTCCTTTCAAAAAGGAGTCCTTGTGAACAGCGTGCTGAGTTCTCAGTATGCTAGCCCTGAGAAATGCTAGAACAAATGACTTAACCTTTTCTTTCTTTTCTTAAATGTTTATTATCTCCGAGACAGAGAGACCTCTAGTAGGATCCTTGTGCCACCTACCCCAGCTTCAGCCCCAGCCCCAGCGCCAGCCAGTCAGGATCATGGGCATGAGTGTGTGTGCCTGCCAAGTAGAGGAAGACCTAAGGGTGCAAACTGGACCCTTCCATGTAGTGTCAGCATTCTGAATAGTGTGTTATCGCTACCCCAGAGTGTCTGGCCTTAATACACACACACACACACACACACACACACACACACAAACACATATATACATATATATGCACACACATACATATTTTTATGTAAATACACACATATATTTAATTTGCTATATATAGGACATGTGTGCTGGCTGGAGAAAGAGAAAGGGTAATATAATGATTTTAGGGGCTGGCAAGAGGCATGGTGGTTAAGACACTGGACTCCCATATGACTGACCATGGTTTGAGTCCCAGACTTGGTGGCTTGCCTCAACTTTCCCTTTTCTGTCTCTCTCTGGTCAAATTTAAGAAAGAATAATAATAAGTACTGGCAGGTGGTGTGGTAGTTAAGGGCGCTGGACTCCCACATGGCTGACTACAGTTTGAGCCCTGGACCTGGTGGCTTGCTTTCTCTCTCTCTCTCTCTCTCTCAC
>NW_006160041.1:2129032-2132868 GCF_000334495.1 Tupaia belangeri chinensis | reverse complement strand
AAACAAAAAATCCCCCCCCCCCCCGGGGGGATGGCCGCATGGCAACCCTTTCTCCTTCTTTCAGGATTCTGGGCACACACACACACACACACACACACACACACACACACACACTGTCCCTCTCTGGTCAAATTAAGATAAAAAATAAATAAAGTTAAATAAAACTGTTCTAAAATAAGAATAATAATGAGGCCAGAAAATGGCATAATGGTTATGTTGTTGGACTTACATGTGGCCGACTGCGATTTGAGTCCTGGACCTGACAGTTTGAAACTCACACCAGGCACATGTGTTTGCGTGCCCAATAATTCCGAAAGGAGAATGGAGGAGAAGGTATTGGAGTGTGACCATCGCCCCAGGGAGTGATTTCTTGCTTTCTGTCTCTCTGTCTCTTTCTCTTTGGTAAGGACACATGCCCTATAGCAAAAATCTCTCTGAAAAATTTAATTACTGGGACCAGCAGTTGGTGTAATAGCTACATTGCTGGACTCCATGTAGTTGATCACGGTTCAAGTCCTGGACTGGTGGCATGCGTGCCCAAGATCCCAAGAGAATGAAGGAGAAAGGATTGTGGTATGGCCATCCCCCCTGGGGGGTGATTTCTCACTTTCCCTTTCTCTGTTTTTCTCTGGTGAGCACACGTGCCCTATGGAAAAAAGAACAACAACAACAACAACAACAACAAATCCTCACCCCTCCAGTATCTGTCATATTCTGTTTTCTAATAACACTTAAAATATATTATCAGATGTGAGTGTACATTTTACATTTTACTTTTGAAAATCCATATTGCAGTGAGTACAATGATAAACTCTAATGGTTCTTTTAGTGCACGTAAGCTTGCCGGAAAGAGACACAGAGACAGAAAGAGTGATAAATCACCCCTCAGCAGGATGGCATGCTGTAGTCCCTTTTTTTCCATTCTCCTCTCTGGATTTTGGGTATGCACACACATGTACCTGGCACGTTTTTCAAGCTGCTGGATCCGGTACTCAAACCAGGGTCGACTATGTGAGAGTCCAGTGACATAACCATATGCCATCTGCTATATCTTCTTCCACTCTCCTATTCTTTCCACCAGTCCAAGCCTGTTAGCTCTGTAAGTCTGGGCAGGTCACATAGCTTTTTGAAGCCCCAGTTTCCTCATTTGTAACATGGGGAAAATAGTAATCTCTGTTGCATAAACCTGTGAGGATTACTTTAGATCATATATATAAAGTACTTTTACATTATTTAGCACATGACAAGCCCTAAGTGAATTGGAGAAGATGGCTTCTTTTATTTATTTTTATTTATTTATTTTAGAGATTTTTGCTATAGGGCACATGCACTAACTGGAGAGACAGAGACAGAGAGACAGCAATAAATCACCCCCTGGGGGGATGGCCACACCACAATCTCTTCTCCATTCTCCCCTCAGGATTTTGGGCATGTATGCACATGTGCCTGACATGAGTTTTAAGTTGCCGGGTCTGGGACTCGAATTGTGGTCGACTCTGTGGAAGTCCAGCGACATAACCATTATGCCATCTGCTGGTCTGAAGATGCTTCTTTGAGACCTTTTTTCCTAAAATGATGTTTGGAAAATTGGCATCAGCTCTGGTGCTGGGTCAGGGTGCTGCTGCATGACTTTGAGAAGGAAGTGGCACTTATGTGGCAACAAGACTCACGTTGGTTTTTCAAGATGAAATAATGATCATCCCCTCCCCCTGGTTTATGTTCAGCTCAAACTCCTTTACACTGTGCTTTTCCTGTCTTCCTTTACTTCTCCCAGATGAACTTCAGAAACTGGGGATCCGGTGTTTTTACCAGAACGCTCGTCTAGTGAGTTGGGCCAACGTGATATTCCTCTGCTGCCTGCCAGCTCAGCTGCCTAATATTTGCTTAGAAATTCAATCCAGCCTGGAGAAGACCTGCTTTGTGTACAGCTTCGTAGCTGCCATCCCACTCCCAAGGTATCTTGTTAGGATGAGAACAGAACAGACAGAATTGTTCTGCCTCTCCCACGGCCTCCACCATGGAGTTGGTCATTCCCAACAATAAGGAGGAAGCAGTTTTATCTACAGAAGGACTCAACCAACTTTTCTTTCTTTTTATCTTTTCTTAAAATAAAGTGTGTGTGTGTGTGTGTGTGTGTGTGTGTGTGTGTGTGTGTATGATAGAGAAAGAAAGAAAGAGAGAGAAAACCCTTTACAGGGTCTCATCAGCCCATCATCCCTTCTCCCTGGCCCCAGCTCCTCAGGACCCCAACTGCCTACGTGTGTGCCCAGTGTGTTTTCAGACTAGCCTGCAGTTATCTATGTGGCTTCCAGCACTGTAGTCCAGTGGTCTGGTCACCAGCCAACATTTCTTTTTTCTTTTCTCTCTTTTTTTTTAGATTATTTTATTTAATTTTATTATTATTATTATTATTTTATATAGGGAGATTTTTTGCTGTAGGGCACACGTGCTCACTGGAGAGACAGAAAAACCGGAAGTAAAAAATCACCTCCCAGGAAGGCTGGCCATGCTGCAATCGCTTCTCCTCCATTCTCTCAGGATTTCAGGAACGCACTCATATGCCCTCAGTGTGGGTTTTAAGCTGCCAGGTCTGGGACTTCAAACCTACATGGGAGTCCAACAATGTAACCATTACACCATCTGCTGGTCCCAGCTTTATTATTTTTAATTTGACTGGAAAGAGACAGAGAGAGGAAAAAGAGGTGAGAGGTGAGAAAGCAAGCCCCCAGTCCCGGAACCTGAACGGCAGCCCACTATGTGGGAATCCAACACCTTTAACCACCATGCCACCTGCTGACTCCATTTCTTTTTTATTTTTATTTTTTTCCTTTTTAAGTTTGCTATAGGGCGTGAATGTTCACTAGAGAGACAAAGAGAGATAGAAAGTGAGAAAGCATCCCCCAGGGAGGATGGTCACGCCACAATCCCTTCTCCATTTTCCCTCCTTTCAAGATAATTGGACACACATGCACACGCACTTGGCGTATTTTTCAAGCCAGTAGTTCCAGGGCTCCAGGGCCCAGTCGACCTTGTGGGATCCAGCAGCCATAACCACCATACCACTGGCCAGCCCTGGCCAACCTTTCTTATTGTGTCTTCCCCACTTTTCCACAAACGACACTTGTAAGACTTTTTCTTTGCTGTACAAATGTTTTAAAGTGCAATAAAACTTCGGCTGACTGGTGTCACAGTAGGTGGGACAGCTGGATCCCACAGGGCCTTCTGCAAGGTTGGAGTTCGAGATATGGCAGCTTGAGAAATATGCTGGGCGTGTGTGTGTGTGTGTGTGTGTGCGCGCGTGTGGTCCAAAATTCCAAGGGGAGAATGGAGAAGAGGGGATGTAGCATGGCTATCCCCTCAAGAGTGAGTGATTTTTACTTTCTCTGTCTCTCTCTTTCTGTCTCTCTCCAGCAAGCACGCTGCCCCATGGAAAAACTGAAAAAGGAAAAAAAAAAAAAAAAGACAATAAAACATTATCTCCTACTACCTCAAACTGAATGGTATTCCTGTTCAGCTCAATGGGGAAAGAAGGCATCAGTCAGTCATGTGAAAAGTTTCTGAATGCATGTGTCAGATACTGCTTTTGCATCCCCCATGTCCAGCTAGCGCCTGGCATATGATGACCTTCAATGTGTGCTTGTTAGGTGGAGGGATGAACAATCCAGTTAATCAGTGCCCTCAGCGCACACCAGCCCACGTGTGCCTCTGAGCAGTGCTGCCTGGGGAGTCTGTGGCTGGGATCGGGTGGGAATGTGAGGGATCACATGGTTACTTATTCCAGGCCTGATGCCACCCTCCCTGTCTCCATGGCTTTCCTTCCAGGTTGAAACTACTGC
>NW_006160041.1:2109449-2129021 GCF_000334495.1 Tupaia belangeri chinensis | reverse complement strand
CTTGAGGCCTCAGTACTGGTGTGTTGAGGACTTTGTCAACGTCTGGGGTGCCAATATGGAAATCACAGCTGCCCTCCAAGATCCTGTGATTATTCGGGCTACCTGCCCCTACAGTCCTGCTGGTAATGGTTCAGCATATTCCCGGCCTTCCGAAGATGACCGCTCTTTGGCTTGTTGCTATCTCATTAGATGCCAGTGTGGGACTGGCCATGCCAAAGCACATGGTGGGTGCTGCTATTTTGCAGGCTGATGCCACATGGCAGGCCCAAGTTTGATTCAGGCCACCCTAAAACCCAGGTGTGGTGTCACCTGCCTGTAGTCCCAGCTACTCTAGAGGCTGAGGCAGGAGAATTGTGACGTAGTGAGACTCTGTCTTTTAAAGAGTTTACCAGTGCATATGTGAACAGGGGAAGAGGAGACCAGGTCAGGGAAGCCCAAGCTGAGTACATTCTCAGCTATGTAAGTTTTGTATAGGAATAGTGTTTGGTGATAAACAAACAAACAAAAAAACCCCAGCCTTTATTAAGGAGAACTGGGAAGCCAAATTTCTTGAACCCTTTAAGGATGAACTGAAAGCGATCAGTGCAGACTGCTTATTTAAACAGGAGAATACAGTCTGGGACTAAAATGGTTCTACTCTGGCAGCTTTCCCCAGTTTCTTCTTATTATTGGCAAAGACCCTTCTAGATATACTTTGGGCATTAGTCAAGTCTGCTTTGGTCATGTCAGTCCTCCTTAGCACAGTGTGTTATAAAGAGCAGAAATAAGACTCTAGGCCTAGGAAGGAGGTGTATTTACTTCGAGGTTCATATTACCAACTTGCCTTGGGAAAAAGGTGGCTGTTCACTGTCAAAGCTTTGTCTGAGGTTCCCTGCTCTCACTTCAAGTGGTATTAACTGGTATTTACCTTCTCATTGGTGCATAGGGGGAATAACCCTCAATACCAAGTGGTTGGAGGGAGTGATCTATGCAACCTTAAACTTCTGCACAGCAAGCGAAATGGCCTACACACAAGCGCTGCAGCTGGTGAATGAACTGCTTCTCTCCACACACTTTGGAGACTGTGGGGAAGACAGAGCACTGTGCCCCAAATTCGAGTTAACTGATTTTGTCAGCAAAACCTATGTCAAGAACCTGACTCTGAAAAGGTAAGGCATCAGATTTCTCATTTCTCTTTCTCTCTCTGTCTTTCTCTAGTGAGCACTCACAACCTGTAGCAAAACTAAAAGTAAACAAAATAAGACTTACAAGTCATATTAACCAGGACCAGTTCTGTGACCTGGTGGTTAATGCAGCCTGATCCCACTGGCACAGTTTGAGTGCTAGACCTGACAACATGAAAAACACACTGGATGCGTGTATATGTATGCCCAAAATTCCAAAAGGAAAGCTAGATGAAGAAAAGATCGCAGTGTGAACGCATGCTGACTATAGTCCCAGTCCCCTGGTTGACCTGAACATGCTGCGTGTATGCCCAAGGTCCTGCGGGGCTGGAAGACTGGAGGAAGGGCATCATGGCTGAGCCCTGTGGCAAATACTTTTTTCTTTCTCTCCTCTCTCATGCAAGGGCACATCATGAATTTTAGAAAGTTTAAAAAATTTGGGAACTGGTCACATGGGAATTCATTATCTTATTCTATTTATTCTATTTTTGGTCTTTTAAAAATTTCCACAACAACTGGGCCAGCTGGTTGCTAAGGGACTGGAATCCCACATGGTTGACCATGGTTTGAGCCTGGACCTGGCAGCTTTCTTTCTTTCTTTCTTTCTTTTTTTTTGAGAGGTTTTCGCTATAGGGCGCATGTGCTCACCAGACAGACCGAGAGAGACATAGAGACAGAAAGCGAGAAATCACCCCCCAGAGGGGATGGTCACGCCACAATGCCTTCTCCATTCTCCTCTCAGGATCTTGGGCACACACGCACATGCACTCGACGTGAGTTTTAAGCCACCGGGTCCAGGACGCGAACCGTGGTCGACTACATGGGAGTCCAGTGACATAGCCATTATGCTAACTGCTGGTTCCCGCAGCTTGCTTTCTCATTCACTGTCTCTCTCTCTCTGTCTGTCTCTCTCTGGTCAAATTAAGTAATAATAATAATAATAATAATTTAATTAAATAATTGTTTTTAAAATAATAAATAAAAATTCTCTAATAAAAACAGAATAATTTTATTCTCTAGTTTACTTGTCTATTTGTCTCATTTTACTAGTCTTATTTTTGCCTTTCCCTAGTTAAAAATAAATCTTTAGTAATGTAAAATTTTACCACTTTGTCTCTTATTTATTTATATTTTTGGAGAGGTTTTTTGCTATAGTGCATGTACGCTCACCAGAAGACAGAGAGAGACAGAGAGACAGAAAGCGAAAAATCACCCCCCAGGGGGGATCGCCACACCACAATCCCTTTTCCTCCATTCTCCTCTCTGAATCTTGGGCACACACGCACACGCACCTGGCGTGAGTTTAAGCCACCAGGTCCAGGAGTTGAACCATGGTCAACTACATGGGAGTCCAGTAACATAGCCATTATGTCAACCGCTGGTCCTGCCACTTTCTCTTTTTAAGCATTTAATAAGATCATCATGTTTCTCCTCCCTTTTAATTAATGCTATAATGTTTAATTAATGTAAACAACATAAACAGATTTTCTGTCAAAATATCCTTCAATTCTTATAATAACCCTGTCCCTTTTCTTAAAAGATTTTGCCTTAGGGTGAAATCGTCCCCCACAGGAGATGGCCATGCTGCAATTCCTTCTCCTTCATTCTCCTCTCAGGATTTTGAGTATGCATGCACACATGACCTGTGTGATTTTCAAGCCACCGGGTCTAGGACTTGAACTGCAGTCAGCTATGTGTGAGTCCAGTGCCTTAACTACCACACCACCTGCTGGGCCTATAAACCCTTTTTTAAAAAGAGAATTATTTTATCTCATTTTATTTATTATTATTATTATTTTTAATTTGACCATAGATAGGGTACAAGGGGAGTGAGAAAGCAAGTCACCACGTCTAGGACTCGAACCTCAGTCAGCTATGTGGGAGGCATTAATCTCTCGGGCTGATAGTGGTAACTCCCAGACAATGGAAGACAACTGAGGAGGGAATAACAGGTCCAGGTTAAAGTTCTTAGGAGGTTTCAGGAATCCTGGGTTTCAACTCTGCCATCTGGCACCATGAAGACTTTTGCATCTTCTTTCTATGATTTCCTAGCATGGCAGATGAACTCAGTGTGCTCAAAATTATTCTTGGGGGGGGGGTCTCAAGACCTTGAGGAAAATGGGAAAATTCATCCCAAATGCTATTACAAACCCATGCATGTTGCAGATGTATTCTTCACTTCTTTGTCCACGAAAGATTTTACAACTCTATCTGCACACTGACAACCAGGTATGGATATAGTCACCTGATCTATTAGAAACAGCCAGTCAACTTTTCCTGCTGGGACTCTGAATCACTCAAGAACAGCCAAATAGAAGAGACTAGGACAAAGGGGTGTGGAGAGGGTGCAAGGAGCGTCTATGTCCTCTCTGGTTGTGCCACTCTCCCATCATCTCCATGCATTTACCGACTCCAAAACCTCTTGGCAGAACTTAGCAGTAAGTCAGTTTGGCCTAGTTGGGCAGGATGTTGGTGAGAGGGATGAGGGTGTGGGGGTGTGTTTGTGTCGGGGAGGCAGGTTGAAATTTAGATACATTTTTCATTTTTTCTAGTTTGTTATATATTTGGGTTTACTATTTGAATCAATTTCCACCATTCATAGTTTTCTAAAATTTTTTTCATTTTTATTGGATTTCAGACTTTTTAGCATAAAGTTGTACTTTTTAGAAGTCATTAGAAGCACTCCCCAGTGGGGTGTGGTCACGCTGCAATCCCTTCTCCATTTCTACATCTTGTTGGGATTTTGCCATGCATAGAAGCCCAGCATGTTCTCAAACCACTGGATCCAGTATTTGAATCACATCGTCAGTCATGTGGGATCTGACTCCCTTGACCACTAGGCCACAGGGCTAGCCCTCAGTATTTTTTCCTTTAATGTTGATTTTCTATCATTTGAAATGATTTGTCTAGCTTTGCTTTGTTTTGCATTTATTCTAGTGTTCTCTGAGTTTCTTGGATCTGTTGTTTGGTGTCTAACATTAATTTGGTGAAATTCTTCAGTTACTATTATTTCAAATATTTCTTCTGTTCCATTCTCTTTTTGTTCTCTTCCCACTATGTGTCTGCTATATCTTTTGTGGCTGTTACAAAGTCTTTGGATATTCTGTTCTGTATTTTTTGGTCTCTGTTTTCTTTGCTTTTCAGTTTTGGAAGTTCCAAAATAAGCTTGTGCTTTAATTTCATTTTCCCACAAACTTTTGAAGTCT
Source organism: Tupaia belangeri chinensis (assembly GCF_000334495.1). Classification (NCBI taxonomy): domain Eukaryota; kingdom Metazoa; phylum Chordata; class Mammalia; order Scandentia; family Tupaiidae; genus Tupaia; species Tupaia belangeri. Next base: position 2,124,652 of record NW_006160041.1, on the reverse strand, counting down.
CTCATGTATCTTTTTTTAAAAATTTGCTAGAGGGCAAATGTGCTCACCAGAGAAAGAGATATATATGGAGAAAAAGTGAGAAAGCATTCCCCGTGAAGCATGGTCATGCTGCAATTCCTTTTCCTTTATCTCTCCCTCCTTTGGGATTTTGGGCATGCATACATACGTATTTCAAATTGCTAGGTCTGGGACTCAAACCACACAGTTGGCAATGTAGGATTCAGCCACCTTGACCACCAGGCCACAGGTTGGCCCTCTTTTTGGTTCTTGGAATTCCCACCTCTCTGCTCACATTACATATTTACAATATTCATTACAGTCCTTAGCATATTAGGCATAGTTATTTGAAATTCCTAGTCTGATAATTCCTACATTTTCACCATGTCTGGTTCTAACGCTTGCTCTGTCTTTTCAAATTGCATATTTTTTGCCTTTTAGTAGGCCTTTCATTTTTTCCTTGGTAGTCAGACATGATGTATCAGGTAAAAAGAACTGTTGTAAATAAACCTTCAGTAATGTGGTAGTAAGGTAGCGGGCAAAGGGAAGCAACCTATAGTTACAGGATTAGGTCTCAGTGTTATAACGAGCCTATGCCTCTGACATGTGAACTTCTTAAGTGGTTCTCAGTCCCCTGCCCCTCTCCCTTCTGGTGCAACTGGATGGCTGAAGGGGGCTGGAATTTGGTATTCTCTTCTTCCTTACGGAACAGGTAAAGCTGACTGGAGTTGGACATTCCTCTTCCCCAGGTCAATCAGGTTCTGATAAAACCCCTCAGATTAGGCTCTGCTTTAATAGCTTCTTCTATAGGCAGACCTTGTTAAGGACAGAATGTTCTGGCACATTTTATAATGGTTCCTTTTCCCCTCCCACTGCTGGGGGGAATTTTTTTCCACTATTCACTAAGAACTTGTCAGCCTGCTACAGCTGAAAAATCACAAGTGTGGGGACCCACAATGACAGGGTGCCCCTGGAGGTTTATTCATAGACTTGCCCACATTGAGCCTCCAGCAATTTGTCAGTTTAGTGCAGGTTTCCCTATCTTGACACTGGTTTCTGCAGAGGTTTGTGAACCTCGGTTTCTGCTCCAGCAAGCCACCATTCTGAACATTTGCCTTTTGGTCTCTCCAATTTCAAGGGTAGTGGTTTGCCTTATGACCTTACCTGTCTGGTGGATCTAAGAAGAGTTGTTAATTTTCCAATTTGTTCAGCTTTTTATTTGTTGTTAGGATACAGCAGAGACTTACACCTTATTATATGCCAGAGCAAAGGTTGCAAATGAGGATAATTTTCCAATTTTGAGACAAGTATAGATTTAAATTCAGTAGTTAAAAAATAATACAGAGAAATTCCATGTACCCATTTAATTTTCCCAGTGGTACCAACTATGGTATAATATCTGTATACAAATATAGTATAATATCACCACCAGGATATTGTCATGGATACATTTAAGATACAAAGTAGTTATTTCCTGAAAAGATTCTTCAGTTTGTCCCCTCATGCCCCATCCTGGCCACCACATCAGTTTTCTTACACTCTTCTATAATTTTGTCATTTCAAGAATGTTATATAAATGGTCTCATACAGCATGCAATCTTTTGAGATTGGCTTCTTTTCATCTAGCATAAGTTAGTTCATCTGAGTTGCTGTGTGTCTGAAGTTTTTTCATTTTTATTGCTGAGTGGTATTCCATGCATTGTTGTATCAGTTTAACTATTCATTTGTTGAAGGACATCTGGATTACTTCCAGTTTTGGCTATTATGAATAAAGCTGCTGTGAACATTCATGTAGAGGTTTTCATGTTAACCTAAGTTTTTGTTTCATTGGGATAAATCCCCAGGTGTGTAACTAGAGTCATTTTTTAAAATCATAAAATAAACTATAATAAAAACGAAATAAAATAATATTATTTTAAAGATAAAAATAAACACACAACTGTCTTTTTTTTTTTTTTTTTTTTTGAGAGTTTTTTTGCTATAGGGCGCGTGCGCTCGCCAGACAGACAGAGAGAGACATAGAGACAGAAAGAGAGAAATCACCCCCCAGGGGGGATGGTCACGCCGCAATCCCTTCTCCTCCATTCTCCTCTCGGGATCTTGGGCACGCGCGCACACGTCCCCGGCGTGAGTTTTAAGCCACCGGGTCCGGGACGCGAACCACAGTCGACTACATGGGAGTCCAGCGACATAGTCATTACGCTAACTGCTGGTTCCCACAACTGTCTTTTAAAAAAAATATTGGCAACTGTTTATCAGAGTAGTAATACCAGGGACCAGCAGTTGGCGTAATGGCCATGTCACTGGACTCCCATGTAGTCGACCGCGGTTCCAGTCCCAGACCCGGTGGCTTAAACTCACACCGGGCACATATGTGTGTGTGTGCCCAAGATCCCGAGAGGAGAATGGAGAAGGGATTGTGGCGTGGCCATCCCCCCGGGGGGTGTGATTTCTTGCTTTCTGTCTTTCTATCTCTCTCTTTCTGGTGAGTACATGTGCCCTTATAGCAAAAATTTCTCCAAAAAACAGAGTAGCTATATCATTTTACCAGTAGTTATACCAATGTGTGATCCAATTTCTCTACATATTTGCAATAATTTGGTGTTGCCACTAATTTTTATTGTACTATTATAGCTATAGATTGATTTGTGGAGCTTAACATCTTTATTAAGTCTTCTCACTTATGGATATAGTATGTCTCTCCATTTATTGAGCTCTTGGGTTATTTCATTAGCATTTTCCAGTTTTCATTATGCAAGTTCTGTACATATTTGATTAGATTTATGTGCAAATATTCTATTTTTGAATGATTATAAATGAAACAGCATTTAAAATCATGTTCACATATTCACTGCTAGTATATATAGTTGATTTTTATATTTATTTATTTATTTATTCTACAACCTTGCTAAACTCATTAGCTCTAGCCTTTTATTCTCTGTAGATTCCTTGTTTTTTGTTTGTTTGTTTGTTTATTTTGAGAGGTTTCTGCTATAGGGTACATGCACTTGCTAGAAAGACAGAGACAGAGAGACAGAAAGCGAGAAATCGCCCCCCACAGGGGATGGCCATGCTGCAATCCCTTCTCCTCCATTCTCCTCTCAGGATCTTGGGCATGCACGCACACACGCCCGGCATGAGTTTAAGCCACCGGGTCCACCATTCGAAAAGTGGTCGACTACATTGGAGTCCAGCGACATAACCATTACGCTATCTGCTGGTTCCCCTTGGGATTTTTTTACATAGATAATTATGTCATCTATAAATAGGGCCAGTTTCATTTTTTTTTCTTTCTAATCTACCTGCCTTTTATTGCCTTATTGTACTGGCTAGAACTTCCAGACCTATGTTGAATAAGAGCAGTGAAAGCAGATATCCTTACCTTACTTCTGAGTTTTTCAACAATTAAAATCCCTATGTCTCAGGACCAGCAGTTGGCATAATGGCTATGTCGCTGGATTTCCACATAATTGACCGCGGTTCAAGTCCCGGACCTGGTGGCCGGGCGTGTGGGTATGTGTGTGTGTGTGTGTGTGTGTGTGTGTGTGTGCATGCGCGCCCAAGATCCAGAGAGGAGAATGGAAGAGAAGGGATTATGGTGCGGCCATCCCCCCTGGGCGGGAGGGTGACTTTTCACTTTCTGTCTTTCTGTCTCTCTATGTCTTTCTGGTGAGCGTACACACCCTATAGCAAAAATCTCTCCAAAAACAAAAAACGAACCCTATGTCTCAATGTGGGTTTTTATTTTTAAACTTGAATTACACTATAATATTTAACATTGTCTTCTTTTCATTTGCGTATTAACTTCACCTTCTTTACCTACACACCTAAAGAGAATATCTTAAACACAAGTAGATCTGGGGCCAGTGAGTAGCATGGTAGTTAAGGCACTGGACTCTCAGATGGTTGATGGTGGTTCAAGTCCCAGACCTGATGGCTTGAAAAACATGCTGGGTGTGTGTGCATACATGCCCAATTCCCAAGAGGAGAATGGTGGAGAAGGGATTGTGGTGTAGCCCCGGGGGATAATTTCTCACTTTCCCACTCTCCATCTCTCCAGCAAGCACACATGCTCTGCAGCGAAAATTAAAAAACAAAAAAAGCAATTGGATCTTTTCCTTGTCTAACATCTATGATTCTTTTTTTAAGGAATTAATTAACTTTATTTCTTTATTTTAATTTGACCAGAGAAGGACAGAGTAAGAGAGAAAGAGAGAGAAAGAGACAGAGACAGAGAGAGAGGAGACAGAGAGAGAAAGTGAGAAAGTAAGCTGCCAGGTCGGGGACTCGAACCGCAGTCAGCTGTGTGGAAGTCCAGCCTTTAACCACCATGCCACCTGCTGGCCCCAACAACTATGATTCTCTTTGTGTATGTTTTCTAAGTTCAAGGAAAATGTACTGAAAACTATCAATATCAATATAATAATAATTCTCCAATTGTGAATGTTTTCCAAATGCAATTAGAGAAATGCATGTGAGGGATATCACGTAAGTACACTTAAATTTACATATTGAATAGTTCCAGCTGAATTTCCAGTTTAACTATGAATATTAATGAGTTTGATATGCTAAGTGGAGGAAAACAGTAAAATCAGATATATTGAAAAGACATAGAAAAGTAACAGAATTTTTTTTCCACCCCAGGCCTTTTCCCTGGTTTGATCTGACTGCTGTGCAACTCAAGAAAACTCCCTTTAGCCAGCATTTCTCAACCAATACGGTTCTCCGAGACCACCTTACCCATCTATACTGTGGTTTATTTGGCAGCTCTCTAACCAAAGAACAGCCAGTGGTTTCCATGGGCTCTTCATCCCAGTGAGAAACCTCGGGATTGTTTTCCCCCCTCACAGATTGCTCTATGATGGTTATGCCTTGATTATCACAACTAACAGTGGGAGTCATATGACTATACTTATTTGCCCTGTTAGACACTAGGAATGAGAACATTGTACTCACGGGTCTTTAAAATTAAGAATAAAACAAAAGGTCCTATACATCAATATACTTGGATGTGTCCAGCTTTCACAAGGAACCGAATGAAATTACATAACCCAGCACACTTAAATAATAAACTGCTTCCCCAGAAAAGCCTTGTTAATACAAATGAATTTTTCTTCTAAAAGTTAAATTCAAGAAGCTATAATGTCATTATTAGACAGTTACATACTGCAGCTTCCTTTCCTACAGAAATTTATAGCCAGGAAAGAACACAACTTGATTTCCCTTTCACTTTGGATAAAGAAATAAATAAGGTAATTATGATTTCTACCATGTTCATTTCAGCTGTATATGAACTGTTCTGGTACTTTTTAAAAATTTGTCAGATAATTAACGTGTATGAAGTGTATCGTATCTGCCTGGTTATCTAAAAGAATGACATTTCTTAGTTTTTGCAATCTGCTTAGCACCTTGCCTGTGATGTGCCTCACAGTTTAATGCTTATTCAGTAATAAAATTGTTGCTTTTCTGCATTTGTGGAGATCATCTGCGTTGGCAGGAGATTTTATTTTTAATTATATTTCTCCAACCTGTTCCTACTGCCAGGTGCATGACTAGAATTTATCAGCAGTTCTTACAATTACTCAGGAAGAGAAGTATTACTATCTCTGTTTTAACAGAGGCTAAATTGAAATGCAAATAAGGAGCAGGTGCTGTGGTCAGAGAGAGCCAGTAGTTTTGACTCTGATCCTTAATGAAAAAGAGAAGAGGGAAAAAAAAGATCACACCTCGTTCCCTAAGTAATTTAGTTCGATCTTTCAAGTCAAATGTAAAGGTTCGGTGTAATGTAATGTCTCCTTTTCTTCAGGGGTAGTTATTTGTGGAGCATAATCCTGTAATCCTACTGTGTTGACAAATTCAGATAAGGTTAAGGAATCAGATTTTACACCAGTATGACCTTTTCGCTCTAAAAATAAGCCAATATTGTCTCTATAGGGAAGGCTGATGCTGCGACTGAATAATGGCTCTTCAAATCCCAGTAGCTCCCGTGTGTGCCGTGAAATTACCTGAAATGCAAGGATAACTTTTAAAATGGAATTAACTTGAAAACAAAGAATCAAATATACGTAATTTTTATTTGTCTGAGGGTATGTGTGCTCTCTGGGGGGAGAGAGAGGGAGAGAACAACCCCCAGTGGAGTGCGGTCATAACACAATTCCTTTTCCTCCACTTCCCCATCCTTTCAGGATTTGGGGCACGCACACGCATGTGCTCAGAGTGCTTTGCAATATGCCATCACCAGAATGTAACCCACAAAACAAGCCATGGGGGATCTGGCTCCCTTAACTACTACGTGGGCTGCCCCACTCTATTTTCTGTGGGAAAATAATGAAATAGCATTCACATGTTACTAGCCTGGTCTTACCAAAACGAGGTTCTTAACAGAAATGTCACATGACTCACTTTTATTTTATTTTATTTAAAAAAAAATTTTGCCAAAAGGTTTGTGTGCTTGCCAGAGATAGAGAGAGAAGGAAAGGAGAAAATACTTATGCACCATCTCTCCCTCCTTTGGGGATGCTGGGCACGCACACTACACATTCAGTGTGTTTCTTGAGCTGTCGCGTTCTGGACTTGAACCACATGATCAGCCAGGTGGGATCCAGCTGCCTTCATCACCAGGCCACAGTGCTAACCCAATTTGTTATCTCTCTCTTTTTTTTTTCTTCCCTTTAAAGAATTGTTTATTTAATTTAATTAATTAATTAATTTTTATTTTTTAATTTGACTGGAGGGAGACAGAGAGAAAAAGAAAGTGAGAAAGCAAGCTGCTAGGTCCAGGACTCAGATCGCAATCAATAATGTGGGAGTCTAGCACCTTAACTACCACACCACCCCCTGGCCCTATTCACTATCTTTATTAAAGTACCATTTAAAAGAGCCAGCAGATGACATAGTGGTTATGTCACTGGACATACATGGCCAACTGCAGTTCGAATTCCGGACCCAGTGGCTTGAAACCCACACAGGACACCTGTGCATACGTGTCCAAGATCCCAGGAGAATGGAGAAGGGAATATGGTGTGACCATCCCTCCTAGCGGGTGATTCTCACTTTCCCTTCTCACTGTTTCTGTCTTTCTCTCTTGGGAGTGCGCTTGCCCTAAGGCAAAAAACCTCTTTAAAAAATTTAAAGATGCTTCCAGATGGGCTGGCCCTGTAACACAGCACTGTGTATTAGGAGCTGGATCTCACATAGCCAACTGTGGTGTATGTGGAGAAATGGAGGAAAAGGGATTGGAGTACAACCATGCCCCACTGGGGAGTACTCACTTTCACTTCCTCTGACTAGCACATACATCCCCCTGGCAATCAAAAAGGAAAAAAAAAAATTCCAAGCTCTTGCATCAGATGGCCACAGTTGGATTCATTTATTTGCTGAACAATCTGACCAGCCATAAAACAGATAATATGTTCAGATTAGCAGTCATGACTATCCCTGGGAAGGTTAATAAATAACTTGTATATAAGGAGCTTAGTTAATTTACAACCAAGGGAAAAAATCATTACTCAAATGGTTACCTAATTTTACTAAAAATGAATCTCAAACACTAAAAATTAGACATTAAAGTTCTAGCTGTTTTTCTTAGTACCTATACTTGTATATTCTTTTAAATATTTTTGCCACAATTTTCAGCATTTCTAAAACATAAGTTGTAATCACTGAACACCATGCCACTTGATAACCTAAATTAAACTGTCTTAACAAAGTCTATGCAACCTATTTCTATGGTTTTCTATGCAAAAAATGCATCATGTCTTTCCCAACAACTTAATATATTGATGTTTGATAAATGTACCATAATCACATAAGATGTTAACATTAATGGCAGCTGGGTTAAGGGTATATAGGAACTCTCTGTACTATCTTTGCAACTCTTCTATAAAACTGAAGTTATTTGCAAATTTAAAATGTTTTCTCCTAATTGCTATAGGGCATGGGTGCTCTCTGGAAAGAGACCGATGAGGCGAAGTGAGAAAGGACCCCCCATGGGGGATGGTCATGCCACAATTCCTTCTCTATTCTCTCACGATTTTGGGTATGCACACACATGCACCCGGCATGTTTGTTCAGGCTGCCAGTTTCAGGACTCAAGCTGTGCTGTTGACTAAATTGGATCTATTTACCGTAAGACACCACTAGATGGCCCCAAATTAAACATTTTTTTAAAAAAGAAAAATATTTTTGTTTATAATAGTAGTCAATTGCTGACATATTGTTATGAATGTATGCTATTTAAATAGTTTCCAACAAGTAACTTAAGTTTTATATGGTATGGAATCAGCAGATGGCATAATGGCTACGTTGCTGGACTCCCACGTAGTCGACCGCGGTTCGAGTCCTGGACCTGGTGGCTTAAACTAATGCCAGGCACGTGTGCATGCATGCCCAAGATCCTGAAAGGAGAATGGAGGAGAAGGGATTGCAGAGTGGCCATCCCCCCAGGGGGTGATTTCTCACTTTCTGTCTCTCTGTCTTGCTCTCTGTCTTTCTGGCGAGCCCATGCACCCTATAGAAAAAACCTCTCATGTGGAGAGGAGCCAATCTGAAAACATGTGATTAAAACATGTGGCCTGAAGACACATGCAGATATGCGCTCCATAAGCTAAACTAGCAGGGCTATTGAGAAGTATCTACATACGAAAGCAGTACTTGCCTGTTGTCAATGGTCGTCTTCCTGTTGTTGATACCCAATACCTGGATATTGCCCAGTATCAGGGTAAAGGAAGTCACAAGCCTTTATCAGATTATCCCCCAAAAGGATCAGAGAATTCTTCAGCCGATTTACATCCAAAAACAACTGGCTTTGCATCCCAATTTCTCCTCCCTTATTCTCTTTACATTCCACTTCCTTCTTCCCCATTCCTTTTACATCCCATTTTCCCCTTCCCCTTTTTTCTTAACTTGTATATAAGGAGCTTAGTTAATTTACAACCAAGGGAAAAAATCATTACTCAAATGGTTACCTAATTTTACTAAAAATGAATCTCAAACACTAAAAATTAGACATTAAAGTTCTAGCTGTTTTTCTTAGTACCTATACTTGTATATTCTTTTAAATATTTTTGCCACAATTTTCAGCATTTCTAAAACATAAGTTGTAATCACTGAACACCATGCCACTTGATAACCTAAATTAAACTGTCTTAACAAAGTCTATGCAACCTATTAAGTCATAACATATTTTTCTATGGTTTTCTATGCAAAAAATGCATCATGTCTTTCCCAACAACTTAATATATTGATGTTTGATAAATGTACCATAATCACATAAGATGTTAACATTAATGGCAGCTGGGTTAAGGGTATATAGGAACTCTCTGTACTATCTTTGCAACTCTTCTATAAAACTGAAGTTATTTGCAAATTTAAAATGTTTTCTCCTAATTGCTATAGGGCATGGGTGCTCTCTGGAAAGAGACCGATGAGGCGAAGTGAGAAAGGACCCCCCATGGGGGATGGTCATGCCACAATTCCTTCTCTATTCTCTCACGATTTTGGGTATGCACACACATGCACCCGGCATGTTTGTTCAGGCTGCCAGTTTCAGGACTCAAGCTGTGCTGTTGACTAAATTGGATCTATTTACCGTAAGACACCACTAGATGGCCCCAAATTAAACATTTTTTTAAAAAAGAAAAATATTTTTGTTTATAATAGTAGTCAATTGCTGACATATTGTTATGAATGTATGCTATTTAAATAGTTTCCAACAAGTAACTTAAGTTTTATATGGTATGGAATCAGCAGATGGCATAATGGCTACGTTGCTGGACTCCCACGTAGTCGACCGCGGTTCGAGTCCTGGACCTGGTGGCTTAAACTAATGCCAGGCACGTGTGCATGCATGCCCAAGATCCTGAAAGGAGAATGGAGGAGAAGGGATTGCAGAGTGGCCATCCCCCCAGGGGGTGATTTCTCACTTTCTGTCTCTCTGTCTTGCTCTCTGTCTTTCTGGCGACCCCTTCCCCCTTATAGAAAAACCCTCTCATGTGGAGAGGAGCCAATCTGAAAACATGTGATTAAAACATGTGGCCTGAAGACACATGCAGATATGCGCTCCATAAGCTAAACTAGCAGGGCTATTGAGAAGTATCTACATACGAAAGCAGTACTTGCCTGTTGTCAATGGTCGTCTTCCTGTTGTTGATACCCAATACCTGGATATTGCCCAGTATCAGGGTAAAGGAAGTCACAAGCCTTTATCAGATTATCCCCCAAAAGGATCAGAGAATTCTTCAGCCGATTTACATCCAAAAACAACTGGCTTTGCATCCCAATTTCTCCTCCCTTATTCTCTTTACATTCCACTTCCTTCTTCCCCATTCCTTTTACATCCCATTTTCCCCTTCCCCTTTTTTCTTTCACTAAATAAATAAATAAATAAATAAATAAATAAATAAATAAATTTTATAATGGTGACATGGTGAGTTTTGAGATTAAAATGTCAAGGGAACAAAAAGAATTGGTAGAGTGATTTTTGTTATAGGGCATGTGCTCTCACCAGAGAAAGAGAAACAGAGAGACAGAAAGTGAGAAATCACCGCTCCCCCAGGGATGATGGCTACGCCACAATCCCTTCTCCTCCATTCTCCTCTCAGGATCTTGGGCATGCATGCACACACACCTGCAATATTTTTGAAGCCACAGAGTCAGGACTCTAATTATAAAATGGGCATTTGGGGGGCCAGAAGGTGGCATAGTGGTTAAGGTGCTGAACTCCCACATGTCCTAACCATGGTTCGAGTCCCACACCAGGCAGCTTGAAACTCACACCAGGAGCATGTGTGTGCGTGCATAAAATCCTGAAAGGAGAATGGAGTAAAAGGAATTGTGGTGTGGCCATCCCCCTGGGGGATGATTTCTCACTTTCTCTCTCTCTCTTTGTATCTCTGGTGAGTACTCATGCCTGATAACAAAAATCTCTCTAAAAAAAACCCCAAAACAAAAAATGGGCATTAGGTAAGCTAATAGAGGTATGTGACCAACACATAGCACTCAGTAAAAAAGTTACAAGGGCTGGCCCTGTAGCTTAGTGGTTAAGGGAGTTGGATCCCACAAAGATGACTGTAGTTTGAATCCTGGCATTAGTAGCTTCAAAAATATGCCAGGTTTATGTGCATGCATGCCCTAAATTCTGATAGAATGGAGAAATGGAGAAGGTATTATAGTGTGACCATGCACCATTGGAGGTGCTTTCTCCCTGTCCCCCTCTCTCTGGTAAGCACGCATGCATGCCTTCTGGGGATTAAAAAAAAGTGAAAGAGATAGCTATGAGCAGAAATCAAGAGATTAAATGTCCAGTTAGGTCTATGTGTTTAATAATGCAGAGAATTTTATCATATCTTATTGTTAGTAAAATGATATTAACAAGTGAGTCTAGGGAACTGGGAGTATGATGAAACCACTGACAGAATTAAGAGGCCAGGATGGAAGAAAAGGAAGTTGCTTTGAACAGATGGTAGGTTAGAATGCTCTATAGGGAAATTGTACACAACTCACCTTCATATCCTCAAAATCTGTTATCCCCATCTGAGGGAGGTTTGAGCAGTTCACGTGGATGAGTTTTCGGCCACTGATAAAGTTTGTGGTAAAACATTCCTATCAATACAACAAAAACATCACTCAAAAAAAAAAAAGTACTGCAAATGGAAGAAAGGAACAGAGGAAAGAAATCATGATTGTCTCTTGTTCTATATTGAGAAAAAATTTATATTTATTTTCTATCCTAATATATTTTTCCATTTAAGCTCTTTAATAATTAAATTTCATGCTGCTCCCTAAATTTCCTTTTTTTTGCGTGTCATAAACAGTGCATGTCTCAATGTTTTCAATTTTATTTTTATTTTATGTTCACTCACTGTATATCATTGCAGCATACAAAATCCAGAATATACTGTATATTGGCTCAACCAAGGACATTACATGTTATCATCAACAAATAATTTTCCATTTCTTGTTTCGTATACATTTTACTACTGCTGCTGCTTTTTTCTTTTTTAATTACATTTTTAAGTACAAGTAGTCCAAAGGGTTTCAGTCCTGCATTGTTTTATGGTTCTCTATAAACACTGTCGGTAGCAGTTACATAAGTGGCTTATGCTATTTTAATAAAATGTTCTGATTAACTGGCTTATTTAAATTAATACTCTTTGTTTATAAACCAGAGGGTGCGTGTGCTGGGGCCAGGATTCAAACCATGTTGATCATGTGGGATTTGGTTCCCTTAACCACTATACCACATGACCAGCTCTTAAATTAGTACTTTTAAGAACTCAGACACATATGACTTATTTGGGGCAGACACTTAAAATTAAGTTAAATGTAAGAGAGCTACCACTAAAACAACCTGATGAAGTAGTAAAATATCTTGGAAAAAATCTATTTAAAAATAGTCTTCTGTGAAAAAAGGTCTATATAAATGTAATGGTCTTTATTCAAGGAACACAGAGAAGAGTTGAATAGGAAAAACAAACAGATGTGTTCTTCCCTTCCTCTTGGAAAATACAAATAACTTCAGTGGCAAGGCCAAAATTAAAATCCAAGTTACCCTGGGGCCAGCAGGTTGTGTAGCGGTTAAGGCACTGGACTCCCACATGGCTTACTACAGTTCAAGTCCTGGACCTGGGGGCTTGAAACTCATGGTGGGCATGTGTGTGTGTGTGCCCCAAATCCTCAGAGGAGACTAAAGGAGAAGAGATTGTGGCATGGCAATTCTTCCTGGAGGGTGATTTCTTTCTTCTTTCCCTCTTCATTGTCTTTCTATCTCTCAGGGGAACACAAGTATGCTATGGCAAAAGCCTTTAAAAAAAAAAGGGGTCCAGTAGGTGGCATGGTGGTTAAGGGCACCTGCAGTTCAAGAGTTCAAGTACCGAACCTGGCAAATTGCTTTCCCCCTCTCTCTCTCTCTCACTCTCACTCTTGCTCTGTTCCTCTCTGGTCAAATTAAAATAACTAAATAAATTTAAAGGAAAAAAATTTTTAAAAAATAAAATCAAGCTACTTCTATCACAGTCCAAGACTTTTCTATATACCTTCTACTGAAGGCAAGAGAAGAGGAAATAAATAGAAAAATGAGAGCATGTAGTTTCAAAATATGATTTTTGTATACCTTGTATTGAGGAAAGCCTAAGTGGCTTATCCACTCTGCAACTTGGTCTGGGCTCCATTTAAGACATTCAAATTGCATCCCAATCCTTTCTGTCGACTGTGCTTTCATATCAAGTGTCATTTCTTCCAAGTCTTCTGACAAATCTATGATGTTGCTTTCACTAGAAGACTCTTTTAATGCTGTTTGAGACATTGATTCATGTAAGTAGGAGTGTTCCTTTCTAGTATCATCAAGCTTAAGCAGATTTTGGAGTCCCTGAGAAGACTCATAATCTCTACTAACTGACTTTATTTCCCTTTCTCTAAGAAATCCTATTGCAGTGTTTTCTTTAACTGACTTTCTTGTTTGAAACTCTGAGTACTCCAGCTCATCCTTGCCAATAGAATACTTAGATTTGACTGGCTCGGGTCTGTCTTTTGAAAATTCTCCATGTGTCTCTCTCGATTTGGCTTGATCTGGTAACTCTTGATTTCTCTCTTCAGCAGCTTCTGTTTGTATCTTCTCTTGAACCTCTATGTTGGTTTTCTGTAGTGGCACTTGAACTATTTCCTCAGTTGATTTTCTTTCTTCTTTCTCTGGAAATTCTGGTTCAGTCTGTTCTGGTGGCTCTAGACCTTTCTCCTTAATTGGTTCTCTTAGTGTCACCTCTGATTTGAACTTCTGTGGTGGTTCTAGTACAGATGATTTTCTCTGCCTCACTTTTTGATCTGCTGGTTTAGTGTCTTCTAGTGGCTCCTTTTCAGTCAACTTTCTTTTTGTCTCCTCATGAATCTCTGGTTTCATCTCCTGTAGAAGCACCAGATTGGTCTCTTCTGGTGACTCTGGAATTTCTTCCTCTTTTGATTTTCTTCTTATCTCTTCTGGAATTTCTTTTTTGGCCTTTTCTGATAGCTCTAGACTTGTTTCTTCAATTGGTTTTCTTACTTTTTCCTCAGGAAAGTCTGATTTGATTTCTTCTAGTGGCTCTGAAGCTTTTTTCTCAGTTAACTTTCCTGGTTTCTGGTCTGGAAATTCGAGTTTAGTTTTCTCTGATGATTCTGTCCCTATCTCCTCAGTTGATTTTCTTTCTAGCTCCTCTGGAACCTCTGGTTTAGTCTCTTCTGGAGACACTAAATCTGCCTCTCCAGTAGATTTTCTTGGTTTCTGATCCAGAAACTCTGATTTACTCTGCTGGGGTGGTTCTATCTCCACCTCCTTTTGCATTTCCTCTGGAACCTCTGGTTTAGTCTCTTCTGGAGGCTCTAGACCTGCCTCCTCAGTAGAGGTTTTTGGTTTCTCATCTGTAAGCTGTTTAGTCTGCTCAAGTGGCTCTGCCCTTTTCTCCTCAGTTGACTCTCTTTGCATCTCCTCTAGAATCTTTTGCGTGGTCTGCTCTGGAGACTCTATACCTACCTCTTTATATTGCTCTGTAAGTAATTCCTCTGGAATCTCTCTTTCGGTCTCTTCTAGTAACTTTAATTTTGTCTCACTGATTGTGGCCCCTGGAATCTCAGTCTTGGTTTTTGTTGGTAGCTCTGTATCTGTTTCTGTGACTGGCTCAAGGGGTACATCCTCTGCAACATCTGGATTAACCTCATCCAGTAGCTCTAGATTTGGCTCCTCAAGTTTTCCTTCCATAAGAACCTCCAAATCCTTGACTAGTTCTCCTTCTGTCTCTCCGAATGTCTCCACCTTCATCTCCTGGGAAATGCCTGGTTCAATTTTGCTAGATAAGTATCTCTCAGTCTCCCTGGGAATTTCATACTCGGACGCACTGGTTGGTTTTAGCTGTACATTGTTAGCACTCCCTGGCTCCCCCTCTTTGAAATCTTTTTCCTCAGTCTCTGGCCGTGGTGCTTGGTCAGTCTCCGTAGGGGGCTCCGGGCCTGGCTCAGCCACGGCCTCCAGTTCAGCATCTTGAGACAGTTTATGAAGTCCAGGCAGTTTAGGTCTGGTAAGCTCCGACTCCTCAGGTTCATCCGGACCAGAATCATAATCTTCTGGCACTTCAGCCATCACGCAGTTCAGTGGACGCGCCCAGGCTACCTAGCAACCCCAACTTCCGACAGCGTCTCTATGGATACCGCGGCTTCCGGCCGCGGCTTCCTGACTCTTC
>NW_006160041.1:2106460-2109042 GCF_000334495.1 Tupaia belangeri chinensis | reverse complement strand
ACCGAGGCTGAGCCCACCCACTTCCGCAGCCCCCTCGCGCGCGAGACCTGCTCCCGGGAACGCGACCCCTGTCCCCGCCGCTGCCACCACCCAGGCCCCTGGGCTGTGCTCGAGGTTATTTTCTACGCCTGTTTCGAAACGCCGTGGTCCTTGTCCTGCTTCCTTTTTCAGAGCAGCACAGATGGTAGTGACAGGTCGCTGTGCCCCTGGCGCCCCTTCGGCCTCAACCCGGGTTCCGATCCCACCTCCGTCCGCTGGTCACACTCAGACTGCCAGCCCGGACCCCACTGGCCTCGCTGTCCTCTGTGTTTAGCTTCCCACCCGATCCCCATCTCTGTCTTCTGCCCCAGCCTTTCCACGCGCCTCGCTGCCCCCATCCTGGTTGACCGCCCCGACTTTCTCTGCCCTATCCTCTCTGCACTCCGGTCCCCTCGCCTCGCTGCCTCCTCTCGGTCTCTCACTGTAGGAGAGACTGAAAACGAGGTTGGAATTGGTGGGCTCAGGTCTTTTGAATGAACGTAGTACTCACAGCAAAGACAGAGTCTGAAAAAGGAGTTTTGGTGACCTCCTTATTCTCCAAAACTCTCCTCCTCTTGTTTCGGATCGTATCTCCATTTTTAGCCACACGAGTTTCTCTGTGGCTTACTTCAGTGTCCAAAAAACGAATGGGTCACGACCTTTCGCACTGCTACCTTTCCTCCTCCTATGACCACCACACACAATACAACTAAAAGGATGGTCTTCTGAAACACTACAGGAGTAGAAAAGAGAGAGCTGGACTTCTTAAGTAGCAAGTAAAATTTTCCAGATCTGAAATTAAAATAGGTACCATAAAGTATGGTGGACAAGGCACTACTGTAGAGCCAGTGTGCTGGGTTGGAGTCGGATACTCAGTTTTATGTGACCGTGGGCGAGTCTCTTCTGTGTCTCAGTTTCTTCATCTGTACAATGTGGGTACTAGCAGTACCTGCCTCAGAATTGCTTGGAGGATTGCATGAACCTCTATATCTAAGGCACTAGGTGTGGAACCCCTGTGTGTGCCAATATTTATACATTAAGCATGTTTTTTACCTCCTCTTTAGGTCTTACGTGTTTATGGCAAACATATACAAGCATTTTGCATAAAAAGGACCCAAGAGTACTCCAGGAATATTTTGGAAGCTAGTGGGTGTGTCTGATTGTGGTTTGTTTTTCCCTCTGACTTCTAATTGGTTCCTGCATATACTTCTTCTTTCTAGGACACTGGTAGAAATGCTTAGAGTTACTCATCCTCTTGCCCTCAGAAAGCAGGGTGATAGTTGATTTCTTTTTATGTCATGTAAGGGTTTATTATTATAGCCTAGAGCCAGCTTTTCCTCTAAAGGTAGGGTTTATTGCTAATAAAGTAATAGTAATGATAGCCTACATGTATCGAATGCTTACTGTGTTCCAGAATGTGGAAAATACTTACTTGTGTTTTACTGAGTTTAATGCAGTCAACAATAACATTCTCATTTTACCGAGGAACGTATTACAGCTAAGATAGGTTAACATACTGTCTAAGTTGACTCTGGAGTTTTTACTGTCTATATGAAGCTTTCACTTTGTTATGATGAAGTGTACAATAATTGGTTTGGTGTGCTATGTCATGTTTCTCCTGCCTCAGCCTCTCAAGCCACTGGGACCATGGGTGCCTTGCCACTGCACCTGCCTTCTTAGGGTAGGATTTGAACCTGGGGCTCTCATGTTCCTCATCCTGACAAGCACCTGTGTCTGGGTGTCTTTTATTAGTTTTTTTTTTTTTTTTACTTATCCCCCAAGAAACCTGCTTGAAGGTGAAGACAGAATCTGTCTTGCATATTTATCGCCTAGAGTCCTTGATGTCGTGTTTCGTTGGTTCTGTAAATATTTACTGAGTTGAATGGTGAAAGTCTCAACGCACAGATTTAGAGGAACATTCAAATGACTGAGGAATTAGGGCTGAGATAACCAAGACTGTTACTTGGGTTAAAGTGGTGATTCTGAAACAGGAATAATTTTGCACTCTCAGAGGTCGTTTGACAGTGTCCGGAAACATTTTTGTTTGTCCCATGAGGGCAGTTATTACTCATATCTTGTAAGTATCAGCCCGGGATGTTGCTAAACATGCTGCAGTGCACAGGACAGTCCTCACAATGATGAATTATCTGGCTCCAGTTGTCAGTAGTGCTGCTTTTCATTTTTTTTTTTTTTTTTTGGAGAGATTTCTCACTGTAGGGCGCGTGCGCTCGCCAGACAGACAGAGAGAGATATAGAGACAGAAAGCGAGAAATCACCCCCCAGGGGGGATGGTCACGCCGCAATCCCTTCTCCTCCATTCTCCTCTCGGGATCTTGGGCACGCACGCACACGCGCCCGGCGTGAGTTTTAAGCCACCGGGTCCGGGACACGAACCGCGGTCGACTACGTGGGAGTCCAGCGACATAGCCATTACGCTAACTGCTGGTTCCCATCCTGTAGAGAACACTTTTAAAGAACACTTTTAAAAAACAAGTTAGGGAACCAGCAGTTAGCGTAATGGCTATGTCGCTGGACTCCCCTGTAGCCGACCCCGGTTAGTGTCC
>NW_006160041.1:2093759-2106232 GCF_000334495.1 Tupaia belangeri chinensis | reverse complement strand
GTGGTTAAGGTGCTGGACTCCTACAGGGCAGACTGCAGTTTGAGTCCAGACCTGGCAGCTTGCTTTCTCACTTTCCTTTTCTCTTTCTCTTTGTCTCTCTTTAGTGAGCACTTGTGCCTATTGCAAGTTAAAGATTATAATAATAAACAGCATTAAGTAATTTTTTAAAAGAAATTATGGTAATTTTAGATAATAACAAAGTTCTGCTTTAAAGGAATAAGGAATACTGCATAATCAAAATTCTCAATTCAGGGGCCGGCAAGTGGCATGGTGGTTAAAGGTTCTGGACTCCCACATGGCCGACCATGGTTCAAGTCTCGGACCTGGTGGCTTGCTTTCTCACTTCCTCTCTCTCCCTCTGTGTCTCTCTGATCAAACTGGAAAATAATAATGATAATAATAATAAATAAAGTTAAAAAAAATTCTCAATTCAACAACACCACCTGAATAACCTTATTTCTTCTGCTTTGTTCTCTTTAAGACAGAAGGGAAGACACCTCTTTTAAGTTTATGGTCTTAGCTCTCTATTTTTTACTCAATGGATCATTTTCTAGAGGAAGATGGCAGAAAGATCCAATCAAACAAACTGCTGATTTTAAGCAGTTTTGGGGAAGTTTATGCCCAAGTCTATAAAACCCTGGTCCAAGTCAAACGCAGCACTTCATGCTCCTTTGGAAATTCACTTACCTCTAACCCAGGGATTCTCAAAAGCAGCACTACTGGGAACCAGCAGTTAGCGTAATGGCTATGTCGCTGGACTCCCACGTAGTCGACCGCGGTTCGTGTCCCGGACCCGGTGGCTTAAAACTCACGCCGGGCGCGTGTGCGTGCGTGCCCAAGATCCCGAGAGGAGAATGGAGGAGAAGGGATTGCGGCGTGACCATCCCCCCTGGGGGGTGATTTCTCGCTTTCTGTCTCTATGTCTCTCTCTGTCTGTCTGGCGAGCGCACACGCCCTACAGTAAAAATCTCTCCAAAAAAAAAAAAAAACCAAAAGTGTTCTCTACAGGGGGCCAGCAGATGGCGTGGTGGTTAAGGCGCTGGACTCCCACAGCGCAGACTGCAGTTCAAGTCCAGACCTGACAGCTTCTACTTGGTCAACAGGGGTTTGAGTACTGGACTTGGAAGCTTGCTTTTTCACTACCTCCCCCGCCCCTGTCACTCTCTGGTCAAATTAAAATGAACTAATTAATTAGTTAATTAAACAATACTAAAAAAAAAAAAGTGTCCTCTCAGAAAATATCTTTTAAGGGCCTTCATGTTTGTTAGCTAAATGAAATAAGCTCTCAAGTAGTCGTGATATTCTTATTGTTTTATCTACTGTAATTGTTTTTTTAAATAACCTTTTATTTTGGGCACCTGAGTTCTTTAGTCCCATGTGGAAAGAGAAATCATTCTTACTATCATGAAACTCTCTGTGGTATACAAGTTGCATCACTTAAGAGTAAGTAATTTTTTTTTTAAGTTTAGAAAACTTTTAGGAAAATAAAGCATAAAATCTATTATGACCCTAAAGTCAGCAGTAACTTAATTCAGTGAATATGACCCCAAGAAATATCAATGCATTTAGATGCTGAGGCCTGGAAACAGGAAGGGTAAACTTACTCATGGTTCTAGTACAGGACTTGGAGCAGTGCAGTGTTTTTTTACAGTTGTGGAAATGTCCTTTATCTCTGTCTATTTTAATGTAAATGAATTAAAATGTAAAATTTATATTGGATAGTGCAGAAGCATGGAAAGTCTATGCCACAGAGCCTTTATGGTTTTTAAGTTTTCTATTACAGTTTTATCAAAACGTTAATTTGTCTACCTGTGGCTGCTCTTTTTCTTACAGTGGTTGTTTTTGTACTGATGGTCGATTAATCGTGCCATAATTCAATCCATAGAATATAACCCAAGATTTGTAATCCTAATAACCTCTTAGGAGCACTCATAAGGGCTGAGGAGAATGTGGATTGCATGGTCACTGGATTTGGCTGAAACATAAACTCAGCCAGTTTGTTTTCATTTAAGTCTCTGGAGTCTGCACCCACATAGCCTGCTTTTGGTTCCTCTGCCCTGGAATCTAAGAGGCTAGGCCAATTATTGCTCTTCGAATCCTGTTTAGTGAAGGGAAAGTCCTATGAGACTTGTTCTAAAGAACCCTGACCTGATATTCAAATGCTTTAGAAAAAAACTTGATTTTTGGTTCTCTTTGTAGAGCAAATAAAAACTACACAGTGAGTTTGAATCTAGAGCATGATCAGGTCTGAAACCACATTCCGGTAACACAGAAAGAAAACTGATGTTTTAAAATTGTCAACTATAAAGTAAATTATTTTAAGGAAGTTCCTTCTCTTACCTTTGCTTTAGAAGCCATCAGTTCTAAATTGAATTATTCTTTTTTTTTATTTTTTGGAGAGGTTTTCGCTATAGGGCGCGTGCGCTCGCCAGACAGACAGAGAGAGACATAGAGACAGAAAGTGAGAAATCACCCCCCAGGGGGGATGGTCATGCCGCAATCCTTTCTCCTCCATTCTCCTCTCGGGATCTTGGGCACACACGCACACACGCACACGCGCCCAGCGTGAGTTTTAAGCCACCGGGTCCGGGACACAAACTGCGGTCGACTACGTGGGAGTCCAGCGACATAGCCATTACGCCAACTGCTGGTTCCCCTAAATTGAATTATTCTTAAACTTCCTATTTTCCTTCTTCATTCGTTGTTCCCCAAATTTTTGCTATTCAGGAATAATGGTAATGATGTTGCCACATTAAAGAATACCATTCCAGGACTGGTCCCATGGCCTAGTGGTTAAGGAAGCTGGCTCTCACAGGACCAACTATGGTTGGAATCTTGGCCCTCTTGGTTTGAAAAGCATGCTGGTGGGGTGTGTTTATGTGTGTGTGCATTCCCAGAATGCCAACAGGAAGGAGAAATGGAGCTGGCATTGTAGTGTAACCACACCCCATTGGGGGTGCTTTTTCTCCCTCTGTCTCTGGCGAGTTCATGTACCTTCTGGCAGTTAAAAACAAAACAAAACAAAAACAGAAGAGAACACTACTTCCATGTTATTTGGTGATTATTTTTTCTTTAAATTGACATTTAACATTTTGTTTCATTCTAAATAACGTTTGTACTATTATTAGTTTGGTGTGCCACTATTTCCTAATACATACTAAAATAGCTACATATTCATAGATAAAAACACATTTTCCTACATACCATCTAAATTTGTAAAACATGTCCTGGTTACTCTGGTCTCTTCTAGGAATACTTGCAGAATTGTCTTGTACTTGGCTGATCTATTAAAAACTATAGTATAGAAAAATTGGCTTTTTCTTATTTGTAGTAGTTTAAATTTCACAGAATAGATTTGGGAAACCTAAAAAGCTGTGTTCATGATTGTTTTCTCTCTCTCTAAAGCAGGACTGCATCTCCCACAGTTGTACTTCTGGAAATAAACTTGTGTTTTTCTTTCTCCTTTTCTTACTTCCTGTCTCTCTGAATCCAATGACATGTTGTTTTACCAGTAGTTCTTACATAATTTAGGACATTTCTTTAAGTTTAAAAATCAAAAGCAGTATTTTTCCCCCTCTTTTTTTTCTTTATATATTAAGCTGTTAAAATGCTATGAGAAGGGACTCAGCTATGGTGGCATGCACTGCTAAGACACTATGCTGTAGGCTAGGACCACATGATCCATGAGTCCTGGTCCAACCTAAAGGACTAGATGTAGTAGCACACATCTGTAATTCCAGTGTCTCAGAGAGGCTGAGGCAGGAAGACTGAGAGTTCAAGGCTGGCCTGGGTAACACTGAGATCCTGTTTTAAAAAGAACTGGGCAGGTGGCATGTAAATATAATCCCATCTGGGAAGCTGAGACAGGAAGCAACATGAAGAAAGCCTACCTTTTTTGTTGTTGTTGTTGTTAATAATTATTTTAACTTTATCTTAATTTGACCAGTCAGGGACCAAGTGAAAGAGAGAGAGAGGGAAAGTGAGAAAGCAAGCCACCAGGTCTAGGACTTGAACCGCTGTCAGTCATGTAGGAGTCTAGCACCCTTAACCACCAAGCTGCCTGTCAGCCCTGAAGAAAGCCTACCTTAAAAAAAAAAAAAAAAAAAATATATATATATATATATATATACACATACACACACACATACACATACACACACACACACACACACATACATATATATGTTATAAGAAGTGACTCTTGGGCCAGCAGATGGTGTGGTGGTTAAGGTGCTGAATCTCAAATGGCAGCTTGAAAAACATGTCAGGTGTGTATGGATGTATGTCCAGAAAATTCTAAGAAAACAAAGTGGAAGGGACGTGGCATGTCCATCCCCCTGGGGGTGATTTCTCACTTTCTGTCTCTCTGTCTCTCTCTTTCCGGTGAGCGCACGTGCCATATAGCAAAAACCTCTCAAAAAAACCACATTGTTGGAAAAAGTTAATATTGAGAATAAGGTAAGGGTGCCATTCTCACCATTTGTATTCATCATTTTACTGGATATTCTAGCCAGTACAGTCAGGTGAGAAAAATAAGAGTTGCAGAGAGCAGAAAGGAATCCTGTTGAATCTGTTTGTAGATGATGACTGTCTATGTAGAAAATTCAAAAGAATCTATAAATAAAATTATTGGAATTAATAAGTAATTTTGGCAGGATTACTGAGTACAGATACAATATACAAAATTTATTGTGTTTATATATACCAGCAAGAGAGTTAAGAAAATAATATAAAAATATTACCATAGAGTAACAAGAATGTTTAAATATGTAGACAAAAAGTTCAAATACCTTTTGGACAACATTGAAAGAATAAAAACTAGGGGCCAGCAGATGACATAGTGGTTACATTTCTGGACCCCCACATGTAATATTATGCAGATTATATCATTGAGAGCAATTAAAGAATATCTAAATAAAGGCTGTACTGTATTTACAGAGTAGAAAACAATATTGTAAAGATGTCAGTTTTTCCCAACTCAATTTATAGATAAAACACAATCCCAGTAATAATCCCAGCAAAGTTTTGTTGTTTTTTTTGGGTGGAATTTGACAAACTGGTTCCAAACTATATATAGAATGAAAGGCCACAAATAGTAAAGACATTCGAGTTAGAACAACAACATGGAAATATTTGCTCTGTCAGATATCAAGACATATTTTAAAACTTTACAGAACAGTCCTATAAGCACAAGAAGTAGAAGTAAAAGCCTAGAAACACCACATTTATATGGACACTTAGTTTACAACAAAAGTTCAAATCAGTAGGGAAGGGTGGGAAATGTTGCTGGGATAGTTGAATATCCCAAGAGAAAAACAAGGGACAAGAAACTTGATCTTTTTTTTTTTTTTTTTAATTTCTTATAGGGTGCTTGTACCCACCAGAGAGAGACAGGGAGAGAGAGAAGGCACCTCTCCCACCCTCCCCACCAGGGAATGACCACACCGCAGGGAATGAAAACTTGGACACGCATGCACATATTTAGCTCCTGATTTTGGAGGCTGGGAAGTTCAAGAGCTTGGTGCCAGCATTTGGCAAGAGTCCATGGTGGAAGATGTTACATGGTCAGAAGATTAGTGTGTGTGTCAGGGAGCAATAGAGAGCTACTTTTATAAAAACCTATTCTCATTATAACCCATTAATCCATTAATCTCTGAATGGATTAACCCATTTGTGAGAGAGGAGCCTTCATGACATAATCACCTCTTATTAGGTCCGCTTAGGACTATATCCATGGGGATTAAGCTTTTTTTTTTCTTTTTTAAAGAATTATTTATTTAGGAACCGGCAGGTGGTGTGGTAAGGTGCTGGACTTCCACATGGCCTACTGTAGTTAGAGTCCTGGACCTGGCAGTTTGCCTTGTCACTCTCTCTCTGGTCAAATTGAATAATAATAATAAATAAACGGAATAAAATAATTATCTTTAAAAAAACCCAAACTTCCAAATTTAAAAAGAAAAGAAAAAGTTATTTAATTTTATTTATTAATTATTATTATTTAAAATTTGAACAGAGAGGGGATTAGCAGATAACACAATGGCTATATCACTGGGCTCCCATGTAGTTGACCATGGTTTGAATCCTGGACCCGGTGGCTTAAACTCACGCTGGGTGCATATGCATGTGTGCCCAAGATCCCAAGAGGAGAATGGAGGAGAAAGGACTGTGGTATGGCCATCCCCTCTGGGGGGGTGATTTTTCGCTTTCGGCCTTTCTGGCGAGTGCATGAGCCCTATAGCAAAAACCTCTCTAGAAAAAAAATGTGAGCAGAGAGAGAGAGGTAGGGAAGAGACAGTGAGAAAGCAGGCTGCAGGTCCAGGACTCAAACCATGGTCAGCTATGTGGGAATCCATCTCCTTAAGGGGATTAACTTTTAACATGAATTTAGAGGGAAAAAATAAACTATAGTAGATTACAGATCAAATGTGAAAGGCTTATTGAAGCTCCCAAAAGATTTTATAGAGTATTTCCTGGATCTCAATATGGTGAAAGACATCTTAAGCAGAATACACAAAGACTAATGAAAGAAAAGTTGATTGATAAATTTTGAGTACATGAAACAACTTCAGTTCGTAAAAGGACAACATTAAAAGAGTAAAAACTAGGAGCCAGCAGATGACATAGTGGTTACATTTCTGGACTCCCACATGGCAAACTGCAGTTCAAGTCTTGGACCCGGTAGCTTGAAACTCAGGTGGGATGTGTGTGCGTGCGTGCTCAAAATCCCAGGAGGAGAATGAAGAAGAAGGGATTGCTGCGTGACCATCTCCTCTGGGGGGTGATTTCTCACTTTCCTTCTTAGCACATGTGATCTAAGGTAAATCTCTAAAAAAACAAAAAAAATTTTAAAAAAGTAAAACACTAAGTCATGGAGTGGAATAAATAAATAAATTTTTAAAAAACAAAACAAAATAGGTAATCCAGCAGTAAAATAGGCAAGAGACTTGGACAGGCACTTCAGAAAATATTTCTAAATGGCTAAGGAACATAGTCACCAATAAAATAGAAACAAAATGAGTTTGGGCCACCAGAATAACCCAAATAAAAAATATTATCATGATCAGGGGCCAGAAGGTGGCGTGGTGGTTAAGGACACTGGACTCCCACATGGCTGACCGTGGTTCAAGTCCGGGACTTGGCAACTTGCTTTTCTCACTTTCCCTCTCTCTCTCACTTTGTCTCTCTCTGGTCAAATTAAAATAAATAAGTAAACCTAAATAAAATAATTTTAAAAAAGTATTAACATGACCCAAGTGTCAGAGAATGATCCTAAAATGCTGATAGTGTAATTTAGTATCCCCTTTAGAAAATAGTTTGGCATTTTTCTATTCGAGTTTAACATTAACATTTCTATGACTTAACCATTCCATTTCTATAGAATTTTTTTGTTTTTCCTCATTGAATTTTTAGAGGTTCTCAAAATTCTGTGACAAGTTTTTGATCAACTTGTTCCCATTAAAAAGTACTAATTTTAAAAACCACTGATTTAAAACTGCTACTCAAACAAACACACAAAAAAACCCACCAGAATGGGGACAGAATGCAGGTGGCATAATGGTTAAGGTGTTGGATTCCTATGTCAGCAACTGTGGTTCAAGTCCTGAATCAGTGAGTTGAAACTCACATTGGGTATGTGTGCATGTGTGTCCAAAATTCCTTGAGGAGAATGGAGGAGAAGGGATTGTGGCATGGCCATCCCCACTGGGGGGTGCTTTCTTCCTTTCTACCTTTGTCTCCCTGGCAAGTGTATATGCCCTATAGCAAAAAATCTCTCAAAAAAAACCCAAACAAACAAAAAACTAGAACGGTTCACAACACATTCTCCTTTCCTTTTGTTCACAACACATTCTCCTTTCCTTTTGAAATGTTACAGTGCGTTGCTATCATTAACCAGTCTTTTATTATTAAACTCGAATGACCAATTCAAACAGTTCTGAGATTGCTCTTAGGCTAGGCATTGGTGTTTTCTGTTTACTTTATTTATTTATTTTTTTGGAGAGATTTTTGCTGTAGAGCGCGTGTGCTCACCAGAAAGACAGAGCCAGACAGGAGACAGAAAGCGAGACATCACCCCCCCAGGGGGGAATGGGCATTCACGTATACGCGTCCGGTGTGAGTTTAAGTCACCGAGTTCAGGATTTGAACGATGGTCTACTACATGAGAATCCAGTGACATAGCCATTACACCAACTGGTAGTTCTGTTTTCTGTTTACTTTAGAGAGATTTGTTTTGTTTGTTTGTTTGTTTGTTTAGGGCACGTGCGCTCACCAGAAAGACAGAGAGAAACAGAGAGACAGAAAGCGAGAAATCACCCCTCAGGGAGGATGGCCACGCCACAATCCCTTCTCCATTCTCCTCTTGGGATCTTGGGCACACACGCACATGTGCCTGGCGTGAGTTTAAGCCACCAGGTCCGGTACTCGAACTGCGGTCGACTACATGGGAGTCCAGCGACATAGCCATAACCAACTGTTGGTCCCTCTGTTTACTTTGTCACCACTGATTAAGATTGGGGTGACAGGCATCAAGGACAGTATTCCTTGAGCCTCTGAGTTTTCTGAGCAGACTTCTGTTCACTGCTTTGATGATACCTACAGACACTGTCTGTCTCCTAACAGCAAAATGAGAGAAGAGAATAGTCAGAGAAGCACTCATCACACACGAGCTTGCCAGGAACCATATCACTGATGGCAGCATCACTAGATTTTGAGAATTTAGAGCACTCTTCCAGCTTCTTGCTGGTAATGGTGATCGGTCTTCTCCTTCAGTTCGGCAAACTTGCAAGCATTGGGAGCCGTGTGACAATCCAGTACAGTGGCATATCAGGCCAGCACTGATTTGGCCTAGACCTGAGCCGTGAAACTGCTCCATGGATCCATTGGTGGGTCATTTTCATTGTCATCAATAATGTTGCCATGATGGCTATCTTTGACAGACATGTTTTTGACCTTGAAACCCACATTGCTCCTAAGAAGAACTTCACGTAAAGCTTCATGGTGTGTTTCAACAGACTTTACATCAGTTGTAACATTGGTTGGAGTAAAGGTGACCACCATACCTGGTGTGAGGACACCAGTCTTCACTGAGCCCACATGGACATTATTGATAACACCAATATTGTAGGCATCGTGGAGAGACAGAGCAAGGGCTCGTCAGTTGGACAAGTTGGTGGTAGGAAGCAACCCACTAATGTTCCACTGCTATTGCTATTGACCAAGATCACCAAGGGTGACTTTGCATCCCTTGAACTAGGGCATATTAGTACTTGGCTCTAGTATATTGTCACCATTTTAACCAGAAATTGGTACAGATGCTACTCAGTCAGAGTTCTGGCAAATTTTCTTAATGCATTTGTTAACTTTTTAAAATGATTTCCTGATCTCTCTTCTGGTTATAGGGTGGCTCAGTGGAATCCATTTTGTCAGCATCACTAATTCGTTGTTTTCACACTCAGTGTATAAGTCAGAAAGGCGTACTCATGGGTCTGCCTATTCTTGGAAATACTGGTTTCAATTTCACTAGTATCACCAACTGGGACAGCACATCTGGCCTGAGAAGTGCTTGTAGTCCTATTTTTTATAAAGTCTCTATGTCCTGGGGCACCTGTGATAGGTGCATAGTACTTGGTCTCAAATGTCCACAGGGAGATTTCTGGGGTGACACCACGCTCACACTCAGTTTTCTGCTTATCCAGGACACAGGCGTACTTGAAGGAGCCCTTTCTCAACTAGCAGCCTCCTTTTCAAAGCTTTTGACGGTTCTTTTGTCAGTCCCACCGAATTTGTAGATCACGTGGCCAGTTTTGGTGGAGATGACTTGATCTCCGTGTCCAGTGATAGCACTTTACTATGATTCTTCTCTTTCCCCATTTGGCTTTGGTTGAGTGGTGGTTTTCACAATACCTGTGTCCTGGCTACAAACCCATGTGGAGGAAAAAACAACCCATTTTTGTGTTTATATCCAACATAATGTATGCACTAGAGTCAAGAGAGAGTGATAAGAATATTCATAGCAGTATTATTCATAATAACCAAAAATTAGAAATAACACAAATATAATAAAATAAGTGGATACATTGTAGCATATTCATGAAATAGTATATACATCTTTGAAAATGAATAAACCTACGTACAATGAAGTGGACGAATCTTTCAGCTGTAAATAATGTTAAGTGAAATAAGCCAGACCCAAATGAAAGCATTTTGGATCATTTCCCTTCATACAGAGTTCAGAAAACAGGCAGAATGAAGCAACACTGCTTAGGAATGCATATTTAGGCAACACAGCTGTAACAGAAAAGCAAGAAAATTATTCCCATAGTTAGGATAATGGTTACCTTAAGGAGGAAAAGATGGAATAATACTAGGAAGTCACAAGTAGGGTTTCGGGAGTGCTAGGAATTTTGTTTCTTGGCCTGGGTGGTGGTTACTTAGGGGTTTGTGAAAACTTATTGAGCTGTGTACCTTGATGTACCTTTCTGTATGTGTTACGTTTCACAATAAAAGAGATATTAAAAGGAGTGTGATGTAGTTAGGAACGCTGGCTTTGGACTTGGGCTCCCCGAGTTCTATGACTTCTAGTCATTTTGGGAAAGATACCTGATTTCTCTGAGCCTCCATTTCTTTCTTTCTTTTTTTTTTTTTCCCCAGAGGTTTTTGCTGTAGGGTGCATGTGCTCGCCAGAAATTCAGAGAAACAGAGAGACAGAAAGTGAGAAATCACCCCCCCCAGGGGGGATGGCTACGCTGCAATCCCTTCTCCTCCATTCTCTCGGGATCGTGGGCACACATGCACACACTCTCAGGGAGTTTAAGCCACCGGGTCCGGGACTCGAACCACGGTCGACTACATGGGAGTCCAGCGACATAGCCATTACGCTAACTGCTGGTCCCTCTGAGCCTCCATTTCTTAAACTGTAAAAATGGGGTAATGATTGTATTAACTTTAGTGATTATGGAATTCAGTGAGGATTCAATAAGATGATGTCTGCAAAATGCCAAGAAATTAATTGGCATACAGTAAGTGACCACTGCGTCTTGGCAATAGTAATAAAGATGATCAGAATGAAACAGGATATCTAGGAACTTTAATTAAGTCAGATCCTGAACCTAGACAGTTTCTATCCAGGAATTTTATTTAGAGTTCTCGTTACAAGCAAGAGAAGCAAAATCTGGCTGCCTTATAACAGAAAGATGATTTATTAGAAAGACAAAGCAGCCTCACCAACTTGTTGGACAGCTATAGGAGTAACTTCTAGAGGCTTAGCAGCAAGAACAATTTGGTTAGGGCTTTTTGGCTGCCGTCAGGTGGATTCTGTCTCCCTGTACCACTCGGGTTTACCGTCCCCATTGGGAATGTTTCAGGCCGTGTGCCTATTTCCTGACTTCCTGATATTGATGAGAGAAGGACCTTCCATCTTGACTTCCATTGTATCCTATTTACAGTGTCAGTTCCCTCTTCTCCTCCAAGGAGGGGGAAGTTGAGTACTTGAAAGCCAAAGGTTGGCTTTTGACAGCCACATCGAGGGCCCACAGAGAACCTGCAGGTGTAGTTGTGCACCACCTCTGGAGGGTGCAGGGACTAGAAAGGGACATACAGGCCAAATATCCTAAAGGGGAAGAGAGGAGAAACCAGAATCTGTAGACTGTTAAACTTCGGCAAAATTCTAGAGCAAGCCACAGGTGGTTTGTGAACACTTAGTAACGAAAGGAGAGTTGTTAGGAGCTAGCATAGACATATTTAAAACAAATTTGACCACCTAATTATTTTCTAATTATATCCTTTCTAGTCTGTGTCAACTATCATTGCTAGTTAGGTCTCTCTTTTTTTTTTTTTTTAAATCTCTCATGTAGACTAGCACAGAGACCTCCTATCTGATCTGATAAAAATCCAGCATACCTTTGGCTGCCATAGAATTGTACCAGAATGCACAAATTTAGCAAAGTCATTTTCTAGCTTGAAATTCTTCATCACAACCCTTGTTTGGTGCATACGCATGATGATGGGCGTCTTCATCATCATGTGAAGTATGATTCCCTCGAGCCTTGTTACATCATCCTAGTACCTGACTGACAAGAAAAAATTCTCCACCTGTGGGATAGAAGCTGTCACACACCCTTGCTTGGTATTGGGTTGCTGGGAAAATCATAACACATTTTTTGCATAGAGAAACAGAGGAAATATGTCATGACTTTCCCGACAACCCAGTATAATAGATTGAATTCTTCAAGAGAGCCAGGACAGTATCTGCTTTAATGCATTATCTCTAGGACCTCGCATGCAGCCAGACACTTGTTAGGAATTCATTAATTACTGAGTTAAGTCGATGGGACTTCTGTCTCTCAGCTCATCTCCTTCCTCCTGCTATGGCTGCTAGCCTCACTGAACTGATATGGTGGTGGTTTTTTATTTTATTAATTTATTTTGTAATGTCCTTGTTTTTGCTCATTCAGTCTCTCCTACCTGCAGTACTC
>NW_006160041.1:2052744-2093728 GCF_000334495.1 Tupaia belangeri chinensis | reverse complement strand
CCACGTAACTTGGCCAAGTCCTACTTTTTGTTTCATTTTTCTTCATTCATGTTAGCGTGTGTGTGCACGCATGTGAGAGGCCATGAGAGAGATGAGCAACCCTGCACAGCCTCTGGTTACAACATGATCCCTTTCCTACAGCCTGCTGGGTCTTGGGCACCTGTGTGTATACCTGGTGTGTTTCTGGCTATCCAGAACAGGGATTCAAATGGTGGTGGCCATGTGGAATCTGGGTTCTTTTGGGCAGTGCATTACTGCTGCACCATGGAGCTGGCCCCTACTCATTCTGTAATACTCTGTTATTGTCATTGCTTTTTGGAAACCTCTTTTGATACATTTCTTCTCTAAATTTGTTACTATTTGTGTTTTTGTAATATCTAGTACATAGTTCTATTGTGTATGATACATTTATATTCCAATTGCCTATGACTTTTATCTTCTGCACTAGAATGAGCTCTTTAAGGGCACATATCATGTCTAATTTAATTCCATATTTCCAGCATAAAATTCAGTTCCTGACACATAGTAGGGACCCAGTGAAAGTCTGTTGAGTTGAGGCAGTCATTAACTCAAGTTTCTCTTTCTGATGTAGTTGCTCTAAATGTTATATGTTTCAATTTTGGAAACTTGGCAGAGTGATATCTGAAAGATGGGTTTAGTGCTCTGCTTTAAATGGATAAACAGGGCAGCCAGGTGGTTAAGGTGGCAAGACCCCAAATGGCTGACTACACAGTTGAAGTCCCAGACCCAGTGACTTGAAAAACACTCCAGGTATGTATGTCTGCATGTCTAAAATCCTGAGAGGAGAATGGAAGAGGGGGGATTGCAGCATGGCCATCTTCCCCAGGGGAGGTGCTTTTTCACTCTTTCTGTCTTTCTCTCTAGTGAGCACATGCACCCTACAGCATATTTTTAAAAAAGGTAACTGGGTGCCGGCAGGCGACATGGTGGTTAAGGGCACTGGACTTCCACATGGCCAACCACGGTTCAAGTCTCGGACTTGGTGGCTTGCTTTCTCACTTTCTCTTTCTGTCTCTCACTGTGTCCCTCTTTGGTCAAGCCTAAATAAACAAATAAGTAAGTAAAGTTAAATAAAATAATTTTTAAAAGGCAACTGATTTTACATTCATAAGAGTTCATTTTGACTATATGAATTATTAAAGGCTTGCAAATTAAAACAGTAATTATCTCATTGTGTCTACCTATTACATTAGCAAAGTTGGTAAGGAATAATTTTTTAAAGAATTATTTAATTTTACTTATTCATTCATTTATTTTAATTTGACCAGACAGACACATACACACACACACACACACACACACACACACACCCCACACAGACACAGAGAGAGAGAAAAAGTGAGAAGGCAAGCTACCAGGTGTGGGACTAGAACTGTGGTTGGCCATGTGGGAGTGCCTAGCACCTTAACCACCATGCTACCTACTGGTCCCAGGAATAATTATTCATGTGAGTGAGAATGTGGGGAAATAGCCGCATTCATTCATTGCTGGAAGTGAAATTTGGAGAGAAATTGGGCAGTGTGTGTAAAAGCCACAGTGTTTAGACCTCTCATAGGACATTTCAATTTTGGGGATTTGGCATTAGGAAATACAGTAAAAGAGATTACTGCATTTTAAAATTCTCTCATGCGTTAAAATAAGAGAATGCAAATTAAAATTGAGATAACATTCTACACATGTCAAGTTCTGTAACTTTCAGAACTTTGATAGCATACAAGGGGACTTCACAAAGTTTATTGAAAAATGGAATTAAAGTAGGAGTTTATTTTGGTGCAAATATTTTTGAAATCCAAACATGTTTTTTTCATAATGCTCATTGGAATCAATTTTGTCTGATACAAATATAACAACTTGTGCTCTCTTTTGGTTACCGTTTACATGGAATATCTTTTTTCATCCTTTTAGTTTTAGCTTATGTTTGGCCTTAAAGCTAAAATGAATCTCTAGTGGATAGCATAAAGTTTATCTGTCCCCTCCCTCAATTTTCTATAGGGCATGTGCACTTGCCAGAGATATATAGAGAGGGAGAGAGTAGGAAAGTGAAAAAGCACCCTCCCTGGGGGAATAACCATGCCATAATCCCTTCTCCTCTGCTCTCTTCTTGAGATTTTGGGCACATTTTCACCCATCATGTTTTTCAAGCCCATGGGTCCAGGACTAGAACTGCATAATCATGTGGGATCCAGTGCCTTATCCACCACACCTGATTTTTTTTCTTACAGTGAATAATGGATTGTTTGCATATTAAAATTTTTTTAAAAAGGAAAGCCAAACGGTTAAGGGAGTCAGAACCCATATAGCTGACTGTGGTTCAAATCCTGGCCCTGGCAGTTTAAAAAACATACCAGTCATGTGTGTGTGCCTTAAATCCCAACAGTATGGAGAAATGGAGGAGAAGGGATTGCACTTTCTCTGTCTCTGTCTTTCCATTTCTTTCTGGCAAGTATGTGCATGCTCTGGCAATTAAAAAAAAAAAAAAGAACAAGAAGGAAATAAAATTTGGAAAGGTAGATGTATAATGATTTATCTGTGTTTAATTTGTTCTACAACAAGGAAAGCATTGTTAGCGTAACTTAAAAAGTTAATTTGAAATAAATAATACGTGTATGTAAAAATCCTTCTTTAAGTTTAGAAGTCATTTCTTTTCCAATTTATTTCAAAAAAAGAGCATAAAAGAGAGTAGGCTTCAGAAAAGTTTATTTTCATAAGCCCTAGAGATCTTGATTGACTTATTTAGGCCAACGGGCTAAGTTTGAAGTTTAAAAAAATCTAGTGCCTGGCTACAGTATTATGACAAGAAATATTGTATCCTTTTTAAGAGGTTATTATCAGTGTGCTCTGCACAGATTAGAATGCATCTGAAAAAGTTGTCATTTTAGCTTCGTACTTTAAACGGAACAAACTAAGCGGAACACCTGAAGGAGGCTAGCATGGTCAGGGGCCATCTGATGTGGAAAGGCCCCAGCCTGGGGAGAAGGAACTTGGAGGAAACACAACAGCGGACTGTAAATATTTAAAAGGATATTGTGAGGAGGAGGATCAAAGAGTAGAATTTATTAGGAAGCAGATTTCACTTAGGTCGACCTGGGGAGCACTCTGTTTGCATTGCCAGTCAGTGAGATGGGCCTCTTTACAGAGTGGCAGAGATGGGAACACGGCTGGTGAAGCATCTTAGACTCAGCTCCTTTGTCGGGAGGACGGTTGAGTGGCATGCTCTGTAGGGTCTTTTGACTTATGAGTCTCTGAACTGACGAAAAGAAAAACTGATCTTATTTGCATACAAAAAGTGAGATTGGATTAAGGTTGATCATAGATTTGCCTGCCATCTCGTGTGTGTGTGTGTGTGTCTTTAAGAGAGAGATTTTTGCTATAGGGCGTGTGTGCTTGCTGGAGAGACAGAGAGAGAGGGAGACAGAAAGTGAGAAATCACCCCCATGGAGGATTACCACACTGCAGTCCTTCTCCTCCATTCTTCTCTTGGGATCTTAGTCACGAATGCACACACACCTGGCATGTTTTAAGCTCCTAGGTCCGAGACTCGAACCATGGTCGACTACGTGGGAGTCCAGCCATGTAACCATTACATTATCTGCTGTTCCACCATCTTTACTTTTATTTTGCCACGAACAGTTATACTTTCAGAGTTTGAGGTTTACTTCTCTAAGTTGTGTTTTGTATTGAGAAGTGGAATTTAGGCTTCAGTTTCTTTTTTTTTTTAAACTTATTTTTTCTTCCATGATAGAGATAGGAAGACAGGATAGCCAAGCACCCCCAGCAGGGTCTTCATACCATGATCCACTCTTAGCTTCAGCCAGGCTGGATCGTGAGCTTCCACCCAGCATGCATAGGGAGGTCTGAGAACACAAACCCAGGACCTGTCCATTAGGTTACAACCTCACAAGGTGCTGCATTACTAATGCACTACCATCGGGCCCAGCTTCTTGCTGCCTTAACCAAAGGCAGGTAAATAAAGGGCAATCTACTGGGTCGTTGGAAAGGTCATGATGTACTTTTCTATGTATCTTGGCTTTTTTGATGACCCAATAAATGCATTGAACCATATGCTATCTGAGTGCTCAGGGAAAGGCTAAGTGAATAAACCACAAAACTAAGTAGCACCTGATGGTTAAGAGTGCAGCTGCCTGGGTTTCAGTCTGATCTGTATGTCTTAGTTTCCTCACCTGCAAAATGGTAGTGATAATACCAGTCACGGGTTTACTGGGAACTTGGAACATGGTCTTCATTTTGCATTTCTTCTGTGTAGTTCTTCAGGGAACCTGATTATTTAGTAAATAATTGGCGAGTGAGTGAATGAATCAGAGAATGAAATCACAAAAGTTTGACCTGACCTTGGATACAGTGATATGAACTTACTATGTAGAGGTGACATTATATACTCTGACACACTAAATTCAGTTCATTTCAGCCTACATCCCAGTCTGTTTTCTGTGTTCTGCCTAATTTAACCATCTTCTTACTGAGAAATATGATTCTTGGATGGACTTGTTTTAGAAAATTATTTTTTTCATGGGTTGTGATAAAAATACTTGATGTGGACTTGAATCATTACTTTTGGGCCTCCAAAAGTATAAAGCTGACGCCCAGAATATTTTGTAAAGAGGAAGCTGGTTAAAACTGATGGATTTTTGAAAAGGATACCAGGTAATTATGATTGCATTCCCTCTCAGATACTGAATTTTTCTCTTTTCATAATTTTCTAGAGAATGAAGATCTAGAAAAGAACAAAGTCACCTCTTCACTGGCTTCTGCCTCTGATCCAGAACCCCCTTCCTCACCCCACAGGTAGGGAAAAGCAACTGCTTTGGATAAAGTGCTTTTAGAGGTTTGATCTTCTGAGATAAAAAACTGATGGAAGAAGACAGCGACTTTAATGGGGAAGACAAATTAGAGTAGAGGGTATGGATAGTTTTGTCATTTATCAACTTTTAAGTGTGTTTAGGGGCAATGTCAGATCTATTTTAGGTTGTAAATGTTTCTTTTACTTTCAGAAGATAAAACTGTAATAAATAGTCTAGTGTAGTGTCCTCATTTATCTTCTCCTGAAGATCATGTTCAAGTGTTAAAATAGCTGAAGTAGATCCTAGGTGGACTTGTGAGAGAATGCGTTTGGCTTTTACCCATAAAATACATGCTCACGCATGTGCATGCGTGCACACACACATCAGTAGGAGGCAGTCTTTTATTATGTACTTTTCAGATTAAACCATTATGAGGACCTTAAGTTGTCTTTTCTTTTTTAAAAAATGTGTATTTCTTCCACACGAGTGACATGCAGAGGCAGAATAACAAACACCCCAGAGTCTTTCAGGCCCCAGTCGCCACAGTCGCCCTCTAGTCTCATTTTGTTCTGACCACAGGCATATGCATCCAATGTTCCTGGTGTGCTGAGGGAAGTCTCTGGATGCAACCCTGGGACCTTTCCAATGTGGGTCCAGTTGGGCCACAACTGCACCCCTACTTGGTTCCTGATACTTTAGGTTGCCAGTCTTATTTTCATCCTGTCCATTTCATCTTCCTGCCATCATTGACACCAGAATATATAGCAGAAAGGGAAGAGTTGTGCTGAACCCTGAATGAAACAATAAGGGAGTAATTCAGGATAGTTGTACTTCGGAGGGCCCTAAACTAGCGGAAACGCAGTCTGACTGGTCAGCTGATGGTATAATATTATTCTGTTTTACAATAGAATCCGTAGTCCATGCCCCACACAAAACTGGTGACTGGGGTTAGAGGGGAATATCAAGATATCTAAAAATCCTGTGGAGTTCTATTTAGAAGTTCTTCTTTTGTATACAAGATAATTTATATTATAAATATAATTATAGTTGGTTATAATCATATAATAGCTGTACTTTATTGAATATTTTCCTATAATAATGATGATAAAATTTCTTTGATCAGATATTTCTCTTTGCTAAATATTATACCAACTGTTACAGTGTTTAAGTCGTTTAATTCTTTTTTTTTTTTTTAATTTTTAAGTCGTTTAATTCTCATAATAGCCTTTAGAACCTGTAGTCTCCATGAAATAGGTACAACTGACCAGTAGAACCTGTAGTCTCCATGAAATAGGTACAACTGATTTTTTTCTTAAGGAAAATAAAACGGTGAATTCAATAATTTGCCCAATTCACATAGCTACTGCTTATTCACATAACTGGCAATAGGGGGGATTTGAGTTCTGTGCTTGGAGCTACTGAGTTATATATAGCAATCCTTTCAGAAGACACAGCCTCCCCCAGGCTTGATTGAGGTAATTGGTGTTTTCTCCAAGTCCCCTGAGGGGAACTTTCCATCTTTCTGCCATCATCCTTTTCTGTACATGTTGATTTGAAAGGCCTTTGGGAGATGGGTTTTGACACAGAACTGTTTTATCCTCCTAAGAGTAAATAATTTTTTTGAGTGAGAAACTTCAAAACATCCTTAGACAAAAGGAGATTTAAATTATTTTTTTGAGCTTTTTGCCATAGGGCACATGCACTTGCTGAGAGAGACAGAGACAGGGAA
The DNA here is from genome assembly GCF_000334495.1 of Tupaia belangeri chinensis. Lineage (NCBI taxonomy): Eukaryota > Metazoa > Chordata > Mammalia > Scandentia > Tupaiidae > Tupaia > Tupaia belangeri. The sequence continues at coordinate 2,087,179 of NW_006160041.1, read as the reverse complement.
AGTGAGATATCACCTTCTAGTGGGGATGGCCATGCCACAATCCCTTTTCCTCCATTTTTAATTTGGGGTTTTGGGCACGCATATCTGGCGTGTTTTTTAGGCTAATTGGTCCAGGACTTGAACTGTAGAGTCATCCATGTGGCATCCAGTGCCTTAACTGCCATGCCACCTGTTGGCCCAGAGATTTTAATTTTAAAGTTTTTGTTTATAAAATCTACTGAGCAAAGGAAAAACCCCAGCAAGTATGACACCGAAAGCTTAGTGCTTGTCTTTGTGTCACTTGGAAATGACAACAGAACTTTCTGTCTTTCCAAGTGAGGGTAACTAGTTGGCTAGGCTCTTCCCATTCTTTGGGTTGGGCTCTCTGCTCTGGTCAGCACAAACCAGAAGGCTTGAAGTGGAGTTTTTTTCCTTTAGATGGCTTATCACTGGCATCAGATGATTTAAAATCTGTGTTTCCTAAAATACCCATCACTGATTGTCCAGAGCATGAAATGCTAATGCACATACTAATTTTATGCAGCTGTTATATGTCCTGTTTAAATAATTTTTTTTATTAGCAGAGTCGTATTTGTCGAAGGCAGCATGCATGAATGCGAAGAGACTAAATTTTAGTTACCACATAAAGAAAGTTCAGGCTACTCATTCAGATGAACTATTATAGTCTCACCTTCCTAATACCTTTTTAAAAAAAAAAAGAATTACTTATTTAATGTAATATTATCATTATTATTTTAATTTGCTGTGGGGCATATGTGCTCACGAGAGACAGAGGGAAAGTGAGAAAGCAAGCTGCCAAGTTCGGGACTCGAACCGTGGTCAGACATGTGGCAGTTCAGTGCCTTAACCACCACACTACCGACAGGCCCCCCTTCCTAATATCTTGAATGATAGTCTTAATCCAAAATTCTCTTGTTCCCAAATAAAAATTAACTTACTCATTAAATATATTTTGGTTGTCTACTATTTATTCATTCAACAGATATTTGTTGATAACCTACCATATACTTGGTAGCATTCTACATACAGAAGACACCACAAATGGACAAAACAATCCAAGCTGCTGCCCTCAGAGTTTATATTCTAATGAGAGAGGCAGAGAGAAAACACACATCATATTCATAGGATCTAAGTGGCATTTTATGCAGTGCTCAAGGTAGAGAGTCTAATAGGAAACCTCCACATGGAGCTGGGACACCCAAAACCTGTACCTTTAATGAAAAGCTAAAGAAAAAACCCTCCACCCAGAAAAGAACAGCAAGGAAACTTGAATGTCCCAAAAGTGGCACTGTGTAAGGGGAGGGAAAAAAAAATCTTCCTTGAGGGGCACCAGTCTGTTGTCTAAAGTCATTCTGCCAGCATCGTCTAGATACCATAAACAGGGAAATTAACTTCCAGCCCTCGCAGGTTGGGAGCATTCCCAAATACTAGCAGGAGCAATGCAGATCTCCTGGGGGAGACTCGGTGTCAGTCTAGTCCCATGGCAGTTTTTAGACATCAGTTTTTAAGCTGTCCTATATTCCAGTTGTGTTAAAATCTCAAAACAAATGTGCCGTCTTGCATTCAGCACAATATGGTACCTGTTATGTCAGGCAGTAATAATGCAGTGAAGGATGAAGCAGAGTCAGAGCAGAAAGAGTGATGGGGCCGTGAGGGCCACATGATATAGCCAAACATCTGGGCACCACCGGAAGTGCCAGTTGAGTAGAAATCTGAAGGAAGGAAGGAAAACAAGGTAACTGGAGGAAGAGGTTGCAGCAGGTGTAAAGAGCCTCAAGTGGGAGAGAACTCGAGGTGTTGGTGGACTAGCAGAGATCCAAGAGGCCATGTGACTGGAATGACGGGCAAAGCAGGGTTGATGGTCAGGGTACCACAAGCTTGGTTCTAGGTGCTGTGCACACAGAGGGAGTCCACACAGAGGGAGTCAGATCGAGTTCCTGACTTCAGGCTTACCTTGTAGTAGAAGAGGCAGATAATAAGCAGGGTTAAGAAACAAAAATGAACGGGAATTTCTGCGCTTAAGAGCATTAAAATAGGCTCATAGCTTAAACCAGTTCACACTTCACACTGGTTCAAGCAAACATGAAAATCAACAGCCTCGTACAGCCATGATTCTTGTTCTGAGGTAGTTGGTATGCATTGGATATTCAAAAAAATGGCTCTGTTTTATGTTAAGAAGAGATCATTTATAAACTAGAAGTGATTTTTCTTGTTTATGTTAAGAAAGGAGGAAAGAGAGAGCAAGAAGGTGAATAAACTCTAAAATAAAGCCCTCTTCTGTTTCCGTCATATTTTTTTTTTCAAAAGAATTATTTGTTATTATTATTACTATTTAATTTGAACAGAGAGAGAGACAGAGAAAGGGAGAGAAAAAAAAAAAAAAGCCGTCAGGTCCAGAACTCAAACCGCAGTCGGCCACCTGGGAGTCTAGCGCCCCAGCCACCACACCACCCCCCAGCCCCACCTCATATGTTCTATGGAGGCATTTCCCAGTCATGTACTCAGCCTCTCTGAGGACGCAGTGCCTTAAATCAGTAATTCTCAAACCTTTACACTCTTAAAAAATTTATTAAGTCTCCCAAAGGCAGCTGAATACCACATGGCCAACTGCACAGTTGGAGTGCTGGAACCGAGGGCTTGAAAAACACTCCAGGCACACATGGATACATGTATAGAATCCCCAAAGGAAGGAGAAACGGAGAAGGAATTTTGTCTTGGCCATTCCCCATAGGGGTTGCTTTCTTGCTTTTTCTATTTCTCCCTCTGATAAACACATGTGCCCTCTGACAAATGAAGGAAAAAAACACCTCTGAAGAATTTTTGCTTGTGTGGGTTATATCTACCAATATATACTATATCAGAAACTAAAACTGCTTTACTGTGGGCCAGTTCAGCCCTGGTCAGTGGTGGCCTAATGTGACAGTTGATTTAAATGTCAGGGAAAAGTGGGGATGGGGAGGGGGGTGTCCTTTGAATGTTGTTTTATTTCAGAATTTCTTCAGGACTGTTGTGCTTTTCAAAGAGCCATTGAATTGACATGTCATCTTCCTCTGAGAGGCCACAGATGATATCTCCAGTGAGTAAGGATGCCACGGAAGAGCTGCGGAAAGTGGCTGGTGCCCTGGAGTCTCATGCCTTGGTAGAACAGGAGCCGCTGCCTGCAGACCAGCCCCAGGTCCTCAGCGAGGTAGGGAGCAAGTGCTGGCTCTCTGTCACAGAAGGAGGAATTCGTGGCACCAGAACCTGTATGCATAATTGACAGGCTGGACTTAGAAATCACTCTGAGGGTAGCTCCCAGAATTCTCTCCTTGTTCCCATTAGGACAGCTCAGGTTTAAATTTTATTTTATCGTTTTCAATTTACATTTACTTCTTGTACATCTTTGTGGGGTACAATATGGTTTCTCAAAGCATGCATGTAGCATGTGATAATCAAATCAAGGAGCTAGCTAGCTATATATCTGTGAATCACACTTTTTTCAGAAAATTGTTTCATAACCTATTTGCCTCATGTACATGTATCCTATGTCTGTTAAATGTTTTCTACTGAGCCCCTCCCGCCCCTTCCTGCTCCCTCATTCCTTGTGCAGTCTCTATTTATGTTAATTGCTCCTTTCTACTTCTTTTTTTAAATTAACTTGCCTCCTTTTAATAATTATTTTTTATTTATTACCATTATTAATTTATTTTTTTAAGATTCCTTCCTTCCTTCCTTTTTTTTTCTTTTGGAGAGGTTTTCGCTATAGGGCGCGTGCGCTCGCCAGACAGACAGAGACATAGAGACAGAAAGCGAGAAATCACCCCCCAGGGGGGATGGTCATGCCGCAATTTCTTCTCCATTCTCCTCTCGGGATCTTGGGCATGCACACACACACACATGCGCGCGCGCGTGCCCGCCCACGCCCACTGTGAGTTTTAAGCCACCGGGTCCGGGATTCGAACCACGGTCGACTACGTGGGAGTCCAGCGACATAACCATTATGCTAACTGCTGGTTCTCCTTCCTTCCTTTCTTTCACTTGACCAGAGAGAGACTGAGAGAGAGGGAGAAAGTGAGAAAGCAAACCGCCAGGTCTGGGACTTGAACCGCGGTCGTCTATTTGGGAGTCCAGCGCCCTTAACCACCATGCCACCTGCCAGCCCGGACCATTATTATTATTTCACTTGACCAGACACACACACACACACACACACACACAGAGGGGGGAATTAGAGAGTGAGAAAGTGAGTACCTTGACCACTACACTATCTGCTGGCCCCGCCTCTCTCTACTATGTCTTCAAATGTTTTCAACTTCAGGGCATCTCATTTTTAATTATTTGAAGAATGATTATTCATATCGCCCACGGGACCTTATTGTACTCACACCCAGTTGGAACCTACTCAAAAAATGAAACATTAGAATGAATGTTTCCGTGTTCTCCAAAATTCTCTTGCTGTGAGGGACCTAGAGTCATTGGACTGGATTTGAGTCTCACTTTTCTTGTTGATCTACTTAGTACTGATGATAAGAATTCTTTTTTTTTTTTTTGGAGAGATTTTCATTGTAGGGCGCGTGCGCTCGCCAGACAGAGAGAGACATAGAGACAGAAAGCGAGAAATCACCCCCCAGGGGGGATGGTCACGCCGCAATCCCTTCTCCTCCATTCTCCTCTCGGGATCATGGGCACGCACGCACACGCGCCCGGCGTGAGTTTTAAGCCACCGGGTCCGGGACGTGAACCGCGGTCGACTACGTGGGAGTCCAGCGACATAGCCATTACGCTAACTGCTGGTTCCCTGATGATAAGAATTCTATAGCGGTTGGGACCAGCAGGTGGCTTGGTGGTTAAACGCTGGACACTCCCACATGGCTGACCACAGTTTGAGTCCTGGACCTGGTGGCTTGCTTTCTCACATTCTCTTTCTCTCTGTGTGTGTCTCTCTCTGGTCAAATTAAAATAAATGAATGAATAAATATAAATAAACAATGATTTAAAAAAAAAAAGAATTCTATAGCGGTGGTGTTGGGAGTAGTGGACCCCCTTCCATGGAGATATGGGAGGCGGGGGCTGTTTGTATTATTATTAATGCCTGTATTGTAATAACAGGCATTAGTGTGGCAAGGACCAAGCTTACAGTTACATTTATAATGCTTTGTAGTTTACAAACATTTTTCTTCTTAGCACTTCATTTACTCCTGAACACAACCTGTGAGATAGGTTGTTACAAGGTTGTTCTCAGGTAACAAGTGAGGAAACCCAGGTTAAAACTCTGAGTGACTTTTTACTAAGGCCTCCAGCTAAATCCTTTGTTTATCCTTTTGGAAAGGAAGGATACCTTTAAGCAGGCTAGACAAAGTATGATTCACCTCATTTAGCAATGTAGATGAAAAGAACCCAGGGCTTTGTCTCCAGAAACAGATACTGTGGAAGTACAGCCTGGGAGGATTACAAACCTGATTTATTTATTTCTTGAAAATACAATTCCAGCCTCTAAATGGATTGCTGACTCACTGATGTGCTCTTCCCTGGGGTCAGTAAGTATAGATTTCTTGTTGAGTTGCCTGCTATGTGGAGAAGAGGCAGGAAATTAAGGCAAAATAGCATGAATCAAGGAACACCAATCTGAGTGCTTTGAAGGTAAACACACTAGGGAGAGATTGCAGACTCAAGGAACACAGGAGCCGGGGAGTGCTTTGAGTATCAAATGCCATTTGCACTTGTCCAGGTAGGTCAGACAACTGGCAACAAGTATACTGTTTAAATACAAATCTTGGAACCAGCCTAAGGTGAAATTATAATTATTTAGAGAACACTGTCAGTGACAGAAAGGGTAAGACAATCTATGACCTGAGGTGTGTCGTAAATGAGAGAGACAGACACAGATACACACAGACTCTAAACCAGATTCTCCTTGCAGTGCTTTGCTAAGTTGACTGACAGTGATGAGAAGTAGCCCTTAACTGGGAATTGTGGCAGGGGACAGTTTGGCAGCGTGGGAGTCACCCCGGACCCCATTCACAAGACCTGTGGTGAGAGGAGCCCCAGGGACCAGCTGTGCAGACCAAGACAGAGCAGGGCACACCCAGAAACAACATTGTTGCAAAAAAGCAGTAACAAACTGTGAGGATATTCATGGGCAAGGATTTATAAAGGGTTTAGAGTAGGAAAGCTGCAAAAGGTAGGAAAAAAAGGGAAAGGATCTTTAAATTTTAGGGAACATTGGTAGCATTTCAGAAGTAGAATTGATTGTCAACTTGTACTTGGAAGAGAGAGGAGGAACGCTGACCAGCACATTCAGCTTTGGATTGGGTTGCGGAAGGTAATGGGTGGCACAGGGCAGCCTTCATTTGGAAAGAGGCACATTGGAACCTGCTGCTCTAATACATCCTTCACCCAGAGTTCTTTTGTGCAGGTGGCCAAGTATCAAGTTCCACAAAGGTCCGGGGACATCGTTATGATCCAATCTGAGCACACAGGAGCTATAGATGTTCTTTCAGCTGATATGGAATCTGCAGATCTTCTGGGGGACCACAGGAAAGGTGAGACTTTTGGGAATGATGAACTTGATTTTTTTTGTTTCCAACTTATGTTTAAAGAAAGGTAGCTTACATTTAAAGGGGGCTGGCAGGTGGCGTAGTGATTAGGGCTCTGAACTCCCACATGGCCAACTATGGTTCGAGGACTAGACGTGAAGGCTTGCTTTCTCATTGCCCCTTTCTCCCTCTTTTTCTCTGGTCAAGTTAAAATAATAATAATAATTAATGAAATGAAATAAATTCTTTTAAAAATAATTTTTAAAAAAAGAAAAAAAAGGCAGAAGACAAAAGGAAAGACAACGACTTGTGAAAGGAGGTCAGAGGCACCAATAGAAGGGATGTTTTTGACTGTGCCAACCTCCCTAAGCAGGTGTGGTAACATTTCCTCATGGTCTGTCAGAGGTAGTAAGGACATGCTTATCCTTTCAGTCTCTCCACCCCTGATGGCTCCTCCAAACGTCTGGACCTTTGCCAAGGTGAAGGAGTTCAAGAGCAAGTTGGGCAAAGAGAAGAACAGCCGTCTGGTAGTGAAGCGGGGTGAGGTGGTGACCGTCCGGGTTCCTACCCATCCAGAGGGGAAGCGTGTCTGCTGGGAGTTTGCAACTGATGACTATGACATTGGCTTTGGAGTTTATTTTGACTGGACCCCTGTGACCAGCACTGACATAACAGTGCAGGTCAGTGATTCCAGTGAGGATGAGGATGAAGACGAGGAAGAGGAGGAAGAGATTGAAGGTAATTTCACTTTAACACTTTTTGCAGTTTCTCTTCTGGCTCAGCCTGATTTCCGGTGACCACTTCCTGGGTTGTTACCAGTTCTCCTCATCTTTTGAATTCAGGTGAGGAATCCAAGAGCATTGCTGGTGAGGAGTTCAGCACGCTAAGCTGAGCGGCGCAGGCCAAAGCGAGACCCTCAGAACATTCTGGTGGGGTTGTGCTGATGCCTTCGTGGGAAGCTTCCTTTCCTTTTTAGTCAGCATCTAGTTTTTTCTCCATCATCTCCCAGGTGGCAGGACTAGGGTGAGTCAGTGCTACTGAAGGTAGAGACAGGGTTTTCAGATCACATATTAACCTGATATTATCTTACGTCTCTCTCAACTTGGGGGTAGTTATTCTTGTCCTGGAACTAAACTGAGTGATTACAATTTGCTTAATATGCCCAGTATCTTCCCTCTCCAGATTGTCACAACTGTCTGACTGCTGGTTACTTCTCTTTCTTTTCTAATTTTTAGGGAGTTTTTTTGTTTGTTTTGTTTGTTTGTTTGTTTGTTTTGCTATAGGGCATGTACGCTTCCCAGAGAGAGACAGAAAGTGAGAAATCACTACCCCCCGCCCCCGAGGGAAGATGGCCACCCAGTAGTCCCTTCTCCTCCAGTCTTCTCTGGGGATTTTGGGCATGCACTTACATGCACCCAGCATGAGTTTCAAGCCTTCAAGTCTGGGACTCAGACTGCCATCAGCCTTGTGGGAGCCCAGTGACGTAATCACTACACCATCTGCTGATCCCGCTGGTTATTTCTTTATGTCCCACGCACAACAGTTTTAGTTTTCTTTCTTTCTTTCCTTTTTTTTTTGGTGCCCTGGCACTTCTCTTCAAATTACATTTTTTTTTTTTAATTTGCCTAAGGTTGCGTGTACTTGTCAGAGAGGGGGCAAGACAGCACACACCTGCCATCCACCCTGGGAGACAGTTATGCTGCAATCCCTTCTCCATTTTTCCTTTTGGGATTTTGAGCATGCATGCACACTTGCACATGTGCCCACCTGGTTCTCAAACTGCTGGGTTCAGAACTCCAGCCACATAGTCGACCATGTGGGATCCAGCCACATTGGCCACCACACCACCTGCTGACCCCAGAGCAGTTTTAAAAGTGGTTTCTGTTCCATTCTAGTTGTTATTTGTAGTGTCTACTAAGGGTGACCTTGAGACATTTTGGGGGTAATGTAAAATTAAGTTCTAAACATTTCTAAGATTCTTTTAGAAAAAATAGGTTCTATTCATTAGTCTTATTCCTTCATTTTCTTGTATAATCTTACAATCAATCTCTTAACTTCCTTCTTCAAAGAAAACTAAGTCTGTGGATGAAGCTACAAGTACGCATGGAAGAGAAGAACCTCATATCTTTTTTGTCAATTTCAAGAAACTAAGTGAACTTCAGAGTCCTTCTGTCCAGTGTGATGTGTATCTGCATTTCCCACCTTTGTTAGCTAGTTCTTTCACCTAGTGAATGAATGGATGTCAGAATCTTCCTTTCTCAGTATCTCCAATAGCTCTTCCTCCCTTTTGGAAATAGCTGGGTACTTTCTGGAGATAGGAAGGCTCCTATTCAGCTATATTATTGTATCTCTGTGGAAACCTTCTGGCATTTGGGATGGGACACTTGTGTGTTGCGTAGGTACTATCCTGATTTTAGCACTCCTGGACTTTTGGATACTAGATGCCAAGATCACCCAGTAGCCATTCTGATGATCACAAAGGTCACCAGACATTTCCAAATATCTGTAGAGGGCAACGACTTCCCCCGGGTGAAAGCCGCCGTGTTATCTGGTCTATCCTCTCACCTTTAGGTGCGATCCGTCTGGTCTCTGAACTCATATCCAAACGCTGTGCCATTTTGTTCATGCAGAACCCGTCCCAGTTGGCGATGTGGAGAGAGGTTCCCGGAGCTCCCTGCGAAGTCGCTATGGGGAGGTCATGCCTGTCTACCGGCGGGACAGTCACCGAGATGTGCAGGCTGGCAGCCATGACTACCCTGGTGAAGGCATCTACCTGCTCAAATTCGACAACTCCTACTCCCTGCTACGCAACAAGACTCTCTACTTCCACATCTACTACACTAGCTGAAGGACTGTGGGGGCAGGGGACACACTGTTTCCTGGTGAAGCAGGCTGCCAGCTGGGGCCTCTTGTTTTGGACAGGCAAGCGCTAAAAGTTCAGTGTGAGGCTCCTGAGCCTCGTGCCCTGCCTGGCTTGCCTGACTATTGACCCCACGTAGCTTTTCCCCCTTCTTGGCTTCTGCAGGTGGTGGTATAGCCCCCCCTGTTCTGTGGTCTTTGACTTATGCTCTTGCTTCAGACTCCAGCAAAATCTGTCTGTGAAGGCACTTATCAGGCAAAAGCCTGAAAGGAGGTATGGCGTTGTCTTTTAAAACTACATTTGTTTTGGTACAAGGTTTATCATTCAGATTGCTGCTCTCCTCCCACAGAGCTTTTATTGCCGGTGCAGTTAGTGGCACCCATTCTCTTTGCTTTTTGAAGTGCCAGAAGAGGGAGAAGCACATTGTCCATGAAGGAGCCCAGTTTTTTTGGGTGGATAAAGCTCCGTCCAGCCTCTAACCACTGCCATGTTCCTGCCTGCTGGTTATTCTTGGTCTCTAGCACAGGCTGGGAGCCTCACTGCCTTTGGAATGATATTGTTATTCTGATGGTTACACTCTTCTTTTCCTTTTCCTAAGCCTGTGTTTTTGCCATGCAGCAAGAACTTTCATGCAGCTTAACGTGACGATCAATGTAACCTAAGGCCTTTGGGGAAGAAAAATGGCCTCCATTCCCTTCCAGTTTCAAGAGCTAGTTTTCCTTGCCAAGGGCAGCAATGGTTGAAGTGAAAAGGATGGAAGTCAGGTACTGAACTGATCTCAGAACCCACCTTGAAATCAAGTGTTACGAAATTTTTTTGTATCATCAAAGGAGGAAGACTGTCATTTGAGAAAGAAAGTTTAAAAAAAACACTCCCCGGTTTTTTGTTTTATTGTCACCTTAGAATATGATCATTAGAAATTTTGCTTTGGAGCCAAATGCAGTGAGACCCAGTTGGGTGCCCAAAGTTTCTGGATTTGGGCCCTTAGGAAAGGTGATAATGAAGCTTCACTGTTGCTGCTGAATGTATCGGTTCTTTTCCTGGCCAAAGCCTGCATTTCCCTGGTGACGGCCTTTTACACCCTATTGGGCTGGAGGTCCAGGAGCGCCACAGAGCACAGGTGGTGCTGCAGCCAGTGTCACCAGAGCCCCAGTGCCAGGGCCTCAGGCAGAGGAGAACGAGACCAGGCAGGGACCTTAGTGGTCGTCTCTACCTCCTCATTTCTTATTCCTTGTGTTAAGTCTGTTACTGCCTTCAGATTTTGAAGAGTAATTAGATTTATTTATTACCTTATTTATTTTTAAAGCACATTTCATTTTGCCTTTGAAACAGTTTCCATATGTTTCTCAGAAGGCTTCCCATCTGTTCTGAGCCACTGAGGCCACCTCTTCTATGAAGTTAAAGATGATGGTTTTAGGAGAACTGGGGAAATGATGATGTTCTATTCCTGCAAGTCAGTCCTGCAGGGCTTTGAGAGGAGTCTGTCCCGTCAGAGAAGGAGGATGCCAACCTACCCTGTACTTAGGGAACAGCCCAGAATTCCCTATGAGAGGTTCTAAGTTGGAGGGAATCTGCCTATTCACTGGGGATTGAGTGCAGAGGAATTGACTAGCCAATCAGAGTTACTCTGTGATTCCAAGATTTCAAAATCCTTTGCCTCCTCTAAGGCGTCACCTTCCTGATGTTACCTTTGGCTCATTCCTTCATTGTGTGGCTACCTCACACCAACTCTCTTCTTGGGGCAGTAACTCCCAGTATGTCTGTAGTAGTATCATTGTCGCAAACGGAGCGCAGTGCATCCTGCACCTGCTGTCTCTTGGGAGCAGAAGGCCCACGTAGGATGGGGCATTGTGGATTGCCACAGCATTCCCGTTCTGAGTGGCATCACACCTTGTTTTAGCTTTTCCAGTGTGTTTTATAGATGATCACTCTGGCCAAAATTTGTATACTTTGTAAGAAATAATTGTAGCGACTGTCTATTTGAGCCTTGAAAAGCAAACTTGCTGTGCGTCATCCCATCATGTAGCTGAGTGACTACTCCTCTGTCACTGAGGTTGAATCATGCCTTAGCTAATAGAACAGTCATTGTGAAATACTTTCTACCAAGCTGTTTTCCATTCACCTAAAGCCTTGCCTTTTTTTCTTTTCCTTTTTTTGTTTATTATTAACTTCTGACTTTCTCTCAAAATGGAACTGTCAGGTCCTATGTCGCAAGCTCCCAGGGATAACACTTATTATTATTATTTTTTTTTTTTTTTGCCATGAGATTCTCTGGGATTACTTTCTTTAGAATCCTGGTTGTGTTGCATCAAGGCAGCCTGAGAGACTCATTTCCATCACCTTTGTGTGCCTGTTCTTGTCTGGTCAGTTTTGAGGTCCCAGGCGTTGTTACATGTCATTCTGTACTGGTTTTTCACTAACAGTTAGGGTTTCTTTGTTCCATAAGCACAAAATAGCTAACAGAAGATACTTTCCTATATAGTTCATTCATAATTCTCATATTAAGTTTCTGAAGTAATTGAACTTTAAGGACAAAGTAATATTTACTGAAACACAGATAGCTACTGAGAACTTATAGCCCAACAAATCCTAAGAGATGATCGTTTCCTCAGTCCTTTCCTGTCCAAGTTTATAGAGCTCAGCAAGAAATGAAAATCATTCGCTTTTACCCTCACCCTGTTCTCTAGAGCACAAGGAAGTACTAACAAGCAAGTGCAAGAAAGTGCTCCATGGTAGGGGGTGATTGGAATTCTCTACACAGAGTGGCTGAGTTCTTCAGTTTCTTCAGTCTTGCCACTTCGTTGAGAGATGGGGCTTTAGAAAGGAAGATGTGTTTAAAGTTTTTTTTTTCAATATTTTATTATGGAAAATTTTCAACAAACAAAACTTTTAAGAATTACATATATTATGTCTGTATGTGTATATATATATATATACATATCACATAGAGTTTAAATTATATACTACTGATTTTTAAACAAAGGTAATTCTAATGTTCCGTTCCTTTAAAAAAAAACAACAACTTTTTTTTAGGCTTTTGTCAGAGGGCACATGTGCTTGCTGGAGAGAGAGAGAGAGAGAAATCATCCCCCAGGGGGGATGGCCACACCTCAGTCCCCTCAGTCCCTTCTTCTAATTCTCCTCCTGGGATCTTGGGTACGCATGCACACACGCACAGTGTGACTTTTAAGCTACTGGGTCTGGGACTTGAACCATAGGCTTTGTGGAGTCCAGCACCTTAACCACCATGCCACCTGCTGACCCTGTATTCTGTTCCTTTTCGCACATGTCCAGCTAGGGAAGTTACTCAACACAGATATCAGCAGGGAAGGTGCCCTACACAGATGTCAGCTTTCCTGTATCAGAGCACCCCTGATTTCTAGCAGACCTATTTTATTCAAAGGGGGTTACCCAGGAGGTGGTCTTCCTAAAAATATTCTTAGTTCCTGTCTTTCAAAACTCATGCAGCATTTCCCTGTTCCCTCAGGCCACTGCTGTTTCCTTTCTGACTGGCATGACAGCATGAGGGTAATCACACAGCTGCTCTGGAAGGACCTTCTTCTAATCTCTTTCTTTATGACACATCCTCAAGACTCTGAAGTTGACACTCAATCCTCAGATAATATGTAGCTTTAGAACAGAAGTAGGTAGCAACTTGAAATTAGACCATTCTAATTTTTTTCTTAATGAATTGACTCATGCACTTTAAAAATACTTTTGTCTTTTTTAAGAAAGAAAAATTCATACTATAAGAAAAGTAAAAATTGTTCCATTGTAATATGTATACGGGAGAGTTAAATCTGAAAGCTCACTGTTTTAATCAGTGAGTTAGATATTACTGTAAAATCTATACATTTCTATAGAAAATTATCTGAGCTTAGTTTTCAGTGAGCCCTACTCAGTTTTCCTTTAAGAGAATTAGGTGAAATCCAGGTTGTAAAGTCCATGGTTTTACATTTATTTTTAAAGATGAGGTCTCTGCAAAAGGTTGCCTTCTAACTCTAAAGTCTGTAGTTCTAAGGTATGGAGTTGAGTGACCTAATACTTACATTGAAGACTATTGTTTTACCAGAGGGGAAGCAGGGGCCTAAGTTAAATAGTTTTGTGACTGATTGTAATTCGAATCCCAGCCCCAGAGGCTTGAAAGGCATGCCCCAAATCCCAACAGGATGGAGAAATGGAGGAGAGTGGACTGTGGTCTGACCATATCCTGTTGGGGGGCTGATTTCTCCCTTTCCCACTCTCTCATCTTTCCCTGGCCAGCCAAGGGACCCTTTGGCAATTGAAAAAAAAAAAAAAGTTTTGTGCTGCCTGAGATCTGTCTTTTTAAATTGGTAATGAGTGGTGAAAACAATAAAATGGGAGAGTGAGGAAAGCAAAGCTATTACATCCCAAACTTTTGCTCATCTAGATTTTGTTTAGTGCTTTAGTTTGCATTGTATTAGAATTGTTTTTAAACCAGAAGCCTTACTAGTTCTCATTGTGCTTATTGGAGAAATCCCAAACCCACTTTGCTGTCTTTTCCAGCAGAGTCAACTTTAGAAATATGTTTGAAAAGGTCTCCTCTGTTAAGCAGAATTCTGACCTGAGGATTGACTTCATCTCTATTTCCTTTGGGACTTAAGAGTTCAGTGCAGGGACCAGCAGTTAGCGTAATGGCTATGTCACTGGACTCCCATGTAGTCGACCGCGGCTCAAGTCCCAGACCCAGAGGCTTAAACTCACGTCGGGCGCGTGTGCATGCGTGTCCAAGATCCGAGAGGAAAATAGAGGAGAAGGGATTGTGGCATGGCCATCCCCCCTGGGGAGTGATTTGTCACTTTCTGTCTCTCTCTGCCTTCCTGGCAAGTGCACATGCCCTATAGCAAAAACCTCTCCAAAAAATACATAAGTTCAGTGCAATGAAAAAAGGTAGTGGGATTAGAGAGAAGCTGAGAGGAGTTGGTTCCAGTTGTGGTACTGTACCCACAGTTGGTTTTGACTATGGCAAAGGAGATGAAACAGGTTAATTTTGCCCAACATCACAGAAGAGCCTAAAACTGCAAGAGTGTATTTGTGTGACAACTGGGTGCCCTGTAGGCTGACTTCCCTGTGAGGTGTAGGATCAGCGCCTGTAATCTATGTGGGATGGTCATACACCCTGCAGCAAATGGAACAAACCAGACAAACACAATTGATTCTCTCTTTTAGAACTTCTATTTAGAGTATCTGTGGGGGCTAAGGTCCTTATCAACCCATTTACCTGATTTCTTTCCAGGTGTACAAAAGACTAGGATGCCTAGAAACCTAAATCTGCTGGAAAGGGGAAGAGCACCATCCCTACAGAACAGCATCTCAGGGGTCGAGGCTATGTCACTGGACTCCCATGTAGTCGACCGCGGCTCAAGTCCCAGACCCAGAGGCTTAAACTCACGTCGGGCGCGTGTGCATGCGTGTCCAAGATCCGAGAGGAAAATAGAGGAGAAGGGATTGTGGCATGGCCATCCCCCCTGGGGAGTGATTTGTCACTTTCTGTCTCTCTCTGCCTTCCTGGCAAGTGCACATGCCCTATAGCAAAAACCTCTCCAAAAAATACATAAGTTCAGTGCAATGAAAAAAGGTAGTGGGATTAGAGAGAAGCTGAGAGGAGTTGGTTCCAGTTGTGGTACTGTACCCACAGTTGGTTTTGACTATGGCAAAGGAGATGAAACAGGTTAATTTTGCCCAACATCACAGAAGAGCCTAAAACTGCAAGAGTGTATTTGTGTGACAACTGGGTGCCCTGTAGGCTGACTTCCCTGTGAGGTGTAGGATCAGCGCCTGTAATCTATGTGGGATGGTCATACACCCTGCAGCAAATGGAACAAACCAGACAAACACAATTGATTCTCTCTTTTAGAACTTCTATTTAGAGTATCTGTGGGGGCTAAGGTCCTTATCAACCCATTTACCTGATTTCTTTCCAGGTGTACAAAAGACTAGGATGCCTAGAAACCTAAATCTGCTGGAAAGGGGAAGAGCACCATCCCTACAGAACAGCATCTCAGGGGTCGAAGAGTTAGACAGTGAGTTTCTTTCTTTTCATCGCTGTTCTTGTAAGGCGTAGCTT
This sequence comes from Tupaia belangeri chinensis, assembly GCF_000334495.1. NCBI lineage: Eukaryota > Metazoa > Chordata > Mammalia > Scandentia > Tupaiidae > Tupaia > Tupaia belangeri. The sequence continues at coordinate 2,071,716 of NW_006160041.1, read as the reverse complement.
GTTTAGCAATTTATGCTCATTTATAGAGAGCAAGTCATTGGATTCACTGTGGGCTAGTGCTTAGGAAGCCATGATACATGACTCTGTGGGAAGTGGGTAGGAAATGGGTGTCTAAAACCAGCTACAAGCAAGTACATTTTCCAGCAACCCAAGAACCCTCTGTTCTGAGAACGGGAGGAGACACTCAGGCAAGAAGTGCTTTGGCTGCATGTGTCTAGTGGTGGTCAGTGGAGCTCCTATGCTCCGTCTTACTCATCTAGCACCTGTGGGCTCCCCTAAGTACCATCCCAGTTTTTCAGGCAATGAGGCTAGGGCAGGATTTAAGACTCAAAAGGTCAGAAATTTCGTGAAGCACTGTGTGGCCAGATTTTGGACATCACTATTCCCTCTGAAGTGTTTCATTTCCCGGCTTGAACCAAGGTCACACAAAGCTCCTCCTGTTTGAATCCCTTGTCTCTAAGAAGACAGTTAATTGCCTAAAGCCTGTGATAGTGGGGCTCATTCACTAATGGTCATTCCTTACAAAGTTCAAAGCCAAGACACTAGCTTTGAAATTCTTTGTTGTCCTGCTCACGGGTTTGAACTCATGATCTAGTTTCTATTATATGTACCTTGATTTCTTTTAGGTCCTAGGCATGTGAACCAGAGTAAATGTCATGGCTTTTTTTTCTGTTTTTAGACATGAGGAAATAGTGCCCTAGGAATCTAGAGACATGGGCTCCTTTATTAAATTTCACACACTCTATCATTTTAAGCAGGTAATTTTGGCTTATCTTGAGGGGTAAAATAATATTTATGAAATGACTTCCAGGAGACAAAGTATATTTTCTAAAGTTCTGATACAAGATCATGCACAATTCTGAAATCTCAGTTTGAAATATTATAGTATATAGTATTACCAAAGAGCCTTTAATTCAGTGTTTAAGGGGCTCTCTTCCTGAACTCTTTTCGTCACTCAGGGTTGAAATGCCTAGTCTGTAATGTTTGTTGTTATTGATTGTTATTGTTGATTCTTTGGTTCAGGCCAAGAGTCATCTGGAAGACATTATCTTAATTTCTTCTCTAATGCCCTAAATACAGTACATTTTATTAAGAATTTCCATATTAAAAACTCCACTCATGTTCCTTTCAGAGATTATATTGTCCCACAAGTGAATTAGCCTTCATTCAATCTGAAATTAAGCCGAATTAGTTCCATTTAGCATGTTAAAGAGCAAGTATGCTCTGGAGAAAGCAATCCCATCACCCGTGACTCTGGTGTACTATTTCTCCTTAATAATAAAGGGAAAGGTTTTGAAATTCCTGGAAGAAAGCTGCTTTGTAGTCAAAGTGGTGGATTATAAGAAAGCCAGATTTGGGTAGGGATAATTGGGAGAGAGAGCAGTACTTGAAGATTTCCTAAACGACTTAATGCCATTTAGCTTATATTTCCAAAGAGCCTGTTTTGGAGACATGCAGTCCTATCAGCTGATTGAAAGATGATCATGTTTCTCCATAAATATTGAAGCAACTGGCAACCGTGAAGACACTTCCTTACTGTTCCACATCGTGTACTAATGCCAACGTGACACAGGGGGTTTGAAGGGAAACCATGCTTTTTTCTTTAAAATACAAAAGTATCTCAATCATTTATGAGAGTCAACTTGGTTTCTAAGTTCCCTATCATAAGAAATGCTGTCAGCATTTATGATTTCTAAGTTAAAAGCTCTATAATGAATTGTTACTTAATTCTTATGTCCCGCTGAGTCGTTCCTCTTTTAAAATACCTTCTTTTATCATCTTGTGGCACCGAATGTGTTGATGTGACACACTGATGAGCCTGAGCTATGCTTCTTCAAATGGCTCGGGTCTTCTGTTTTTATATTATGTAACAGTTTTGTGATGCTTTTGTGCATTCTTTGTCTTCTCTTTGGAGTTTTGAAACTGTCATAAATAAACTTTTTCACTATGCACCTGAAACTTTTGAGCTATTTTTTTCATGTATCCGATTTGAAAGTTAAATTCTTTTACCTCTCCTCTTCATCTTAAGAGAAAAAATTATTCTATATATCATATGAATTATTTTATAATCTGTTAAGATTTTTAAATTAAAAAGATTGAGAAGAAGATTCATGATAGATTTTTTTTCACCTTTGTTTAAATTCATGGCAGAATATTATAAAGTAGGAGCTGGGTTTGGAAGAATTGGGCCTGTAATGATGATGAATAAATAGAACATTGAGTTTTATGTCAGGATTTGTGCCCAGTGGTGCTCATTCTCTCATGAATATACTCTGTTCATATTTGGAACCAGTACTTTGGATACAAGGTAATTGCTAACATAGTCTTTGTGATAGTTAATTTAGCCTATTTTCATTCACAAAAAAATAACATCATAACATATCTTTGACATCTTTTAAAACACTGTCTCAAGATAGTACATGCTGCTAAGTCTCAGGCTGGGACCACCTGGGAGGCCCTGGTTTGATTCCTGGTCTGACCTAAATAAAAGCCAGGTGCAGTGATGTGTACCCATAATCCCAGCCTCCGGAAGCTGAGCTAGGAGGATTGGGAGCTTGAAGAGGGTCAAAGCCAGGTAGTTAGACACTGTCTAAAAAAGATCTGGGCATGGCAGCACGTGTCTGGCAGCTGGGAGGCTGAGGCAGAAGGATAGCAACAGTGAGACGCCGTCTAAAAGTAAATTTTTTTTCCTTCAGAGATATCTATGATTCTAAATGAGCTCTTGAGTCATTCTCTATTTTCCTCCACAACATATTTTAGACCCTAGAGTATAAAGGAGGAAGAAATTTTAAATAATTATTAATTAAATGAAGTAATCTGCCCACCAAACGACACACAGCCAACAATTTGCCCAGGTAGATTACATGGAGCTAGGGATCGTTTTTTCTTTTTTTAAGAAAGATTTTTGTCATAGGGCACATGCCAGGATTTGAACAGTGCTTGACTACGTAGGAGTTCAGTGATATAACCATCATGCCATCTGCTGGTCTTAGGAATTGTTAATGATTCACGTTTGGTGTACTGAAAGTACTATGTCACAAAAAATATTTAAGATGGTTTTTGATTTTTAAAAGTTCTCATACATAGGACCAGTAGTTAGCATAATGGCTATGTTGCTGGACTCCCATGTAGACCGTGGTTCGAGTCCCGGACCCAGTGGCTTAAACTCACACTGGGCGTGTGTGCGTGCGTGCCCAAGATCCCGAGAGGAGAATGGAGAAGGGATTGCGGCGTGGCCATCCCCTCTGGGGGGGGTGATTTCTCGCTTTCTGTCTGTCTTTCTGGCAAGTGCACGTGCCCTATAACATAAACCTCTCAAAAAAAAAAAAAAAAAGTTCTCATACCTGGAGCAAACAGGTGGCATGGTGGTTAAGGTGCTGGACTCCCACAAGGCCAACTGCAGTTCGAGTCCTGGATCTGGGGGCTTGCTTTCCCACCTTCCCTTTCTCTCCCTATCTCTCTCTGGCAAGTGCATTTGTCCTATAGCAAATTTAAAATGATAATAATGATAAATGAAATTCAATTCTAAAAAAAATTCTTAAAAAAGTACTTGAGACCAGCAGATGGCATAGCGGTTATGTCACTGGACTCCCATATGGCCAACTATGGTTCAAATCCTGGACCTGGCAGCTTCAAAATCATACCAGGTGCATATTGTGTACATGCCCAAAATCTCAGGAGGAGAATGGAGGAGAAGGGATTGTGGTGTGGCCATCTCCACTGGAGGGCGGGGGGCGGTGGGTGGTTTCTTATTTTCTCTCTCACTGTGTCTGTCTGTCTGTCTCTCTCTCCCTGGTGAGCACACACACCCTAAGATGCAAAAAAAAAAAAAAATCTTAAAAAATAAAAAAAGCACTTTCATCTGTCATATCATTGACTTTAACATAGCTCAGGATTATATAAGACAGCTCACAAATTGCATGTCTTGACATTCAGCCTTGAAGTTCTGTAACCCAGGTCATTCTGACTTAAACTCAGCAGCTTAGTTCAGAATAGTCTTCCTAAACAAATGATGCTTGCTTGTGACCTAGCAATCAAGAGCTGAATAAGTTATGCTTAAAAGTTAGTAGGAGTTGGGACCAGCAGTTGGCGTAATGGCTATGTTGCTAGACTCCCACGTGGTCGACCGCAGTTCAAGTCCCAGACCTGGTGGCTTAAACTCACGCCGGGCATGTGTGCGTGCTGTGCCGAGCGCCCGAGAGGAGAATGGAGGAGAGGGAATTGCAGCGTGGCCATCTGCCCTGTGGGGGTGATTTCTCGCTTTCTCTCCGTCTGGGGGGCGCACGTGCCCTTAAGCAAAAAAAAAAAAAAAAAAACACCTCTCCAAGAAAAGAAAAAAAAAGTTAGTAGGAATCAATAAAATAAACATTTATCTTATAAATATATCTTTGTCCATTTGCTTACTCAATATAGTTACATTTCCTTAGTAGATATATAAAATTTCTGTATTTTTTGCTTCGTTCTTAGGTATTTCCTGGCTGCACCTCCTTTCTGCTTTCTTCCTTTTCAATTACTAGCAGACTTCAAAAAGATCCTGAGAAAATGGAATGAAAGTATGAGCTTATCTTGGTGTAAAAATTTTTTTGAGATCCATACATAGCTTCTTTTTTTCTCTCTAATTTTTTCTCTTTTTTTTCTCTCCAGAGAGAGGTGTGGGTGGGGGAGTGAGAAAGCACACCCCCCCATGGGAGATTGTCATGCCACAATCCCTTCTCCATTTCTCCTCTTGGGATCTTGGGCACACTTAAATTTTTCTCAAGCTGCCAGGTCCGACAGGACTCAAAATACACTATCAGCCATGTGGAAGCCAGCCATCTTTACCACTACTCCATCAGCTGGCCCTAGTTTTTTCATAACAGGCATTTTCTATGAAATTTTTAAAGACCCCTTATATTTGCTAAGACTTATTATATCCACAGACTTCGAGAACCTTCTGCATTTAATTACCGGTATTGGGCTAGTCCAACGTCTGTTCATCTACTGTGACGCCTTACCACTCTGGGAAGATTGCATGTCCAGTCTGTCTCTGGCCTCTAACATTTCAGCAAGTGGCTGCTGATTATCCTCCACAGAGCTGACAATCGACATGGAAATAAAGCAGACTTTTACCAGTCGCTCAGCCTTTCAAGAGAAGTTACTACTGAAAAATGTCTCCAATAGAAGTAATGGTCTTTGCTATAGTTTGAATGTGTCCCTTTCAAAATTCATGTTGAACCTTAATCCCCTGTTGTTTCTGTGCAGCCCTCCCAAATCTGGCTCCCCAGCTTCCCTGACTTCCTCACAGCTTGTCTCTGAAGCCTAGGGAAGAGACTAGAAACGTTACTGCAAGCCCTTGAGAACCACAGTTCTTCCCTTGGTTCTGGGTAAAGATGGAGGCGAGGCTGGTTCCCTGTTCTGGCCTTGAACCTAGTTTGTGTTGCTGTAGACAGTGTGGAGAGCTGCTCCATTGTAGGTGGAAGGCTAAGCAGAATGGACGGTAGTGGAAGGAGGCATTCACTCCTTTGCTTCCTACCCCACTGCTTGAGCTGGGACATCTCATCTCTGGCCCTCGTACTGGGATTTCCACCATCAGCTCACCTGGTTCTCAGACCATCACTCTCGAACTAAATTACACCAGCCTTCCTGGCTCTCCAGCTTACAGACTGCAGATCGTGGGACTTCTCAGCCTCCGTAATGGTGTAAGTCAGTTTCATACAACTCATTTCCTTCCCTCCCCCGCCCCCCCCATGGATATCCTACTGGTCCTGTTTCTCTGGAAAACTCTAATATAGGAGGGTTCACAGGAATGTCATGGACTCAGAGATCTCTGTGCTTCCATGCTGTGACCAGAGGAAAAGCCATCTCATTTGTCCCCCACCCACTCAGGATGGATTTTCACATTATATTTAACACAGAAAATTCCTGTTGGGACCAGCAGTTAGCGTAATGGCTGTGTCGCTGGACTCCCACGTAGTCAACCGTGGTTTGCTTCCCGGACCTGGTGGCTTAACCTCACACCGGGCGCGTGTGCGTGCATGCCCAAGATCCCGAGAGGAGAATGGAGGAGAAGGGATTGCGGTGTGACCATCCCCCCGGGGGGTGATTTCTCGCTTTCTGTCTCTTTGTCTCTCTCTGTCTGGCGAGCACACACGCCCTATAGCAAAAACCTCTCTCAAAAAAAAAAAGAAAATTCCTGTTGAGGTATAGGACCTGAATCATGGGGGGAAGTATGTACAATGAGTTTTACGCATTGATGAGGGACGCTTTTCTATATTTAATAATGCAGGCTGTATCACCTCTCTACCTGATTTAGATTTCCTTAGAATTCATTAAGTTTTTGCTTTGAGTTTTAGGATGGCTGGCGAAGACCTAGGTTAAACAGGTTAATATTTTGATACTGTCCAGGAGGAGACCTGAGTTGAAATATGTCACCTTCTAGGAGTCATCTTAGAACAGACAAAGGAGAGACAAGAGATACACAAAGTTGACTGGTAGAGTCAGAACCAGTCCATTAAATTTTCAGGAGTAAGTGGAGGGATATAAACCCCATAAGACCAGGGGCCACATGTGTCTATTCTTGGTCACACCTGCACATATTCCAGCTCCTAGCCTGGGGGGCGGAGGAGGGACTCACTGTATGTTAGTGGACTCAATGGCACAAAGTTCATTACTAGGTAGAGAAGGACAGCAACCAGATTTTGCTTCTGAGAAAAACCCCAACTCGGCCCCTCATACCTAGTTCTCTCTAGTCATTCATGGTGGGGAGATTGGTCTCAGGTTGTCTGTTTCTGGACCTTGTCCTACATGTGAATTCTGTTAGTTCTCTTGCTTCCTAGAAGTCTCTTGAACTTCTCTGTTGTCTGAAGATGCAGAAGGGAAGAGGAAGGTGGCAGGGGATCCAGGTAACCTCAGCAGTGCTGGAAATCCTTCGGGATCACTAGGGCTCATGAAAGCACCTGCTGGCAAGAGGCAGAGCCAGCTGCCTCCTTACTCCTGGGAGAGTGGTGGCAGCGCTCATCTGGACACACCCAGCCCCTGAGGCTTGTCTGTGGCTCCTCTCTGATCCCACCATCTCTCCAGGTCTGCGGGGGCACACTGCCATGGGAGTTGCAGGGACATGCCTGAAGTATAGAGCCACCCTCCTGTCCTGAGTTCCTTGTAGCTTTAAGATCTCTAGGAGTTTTAATCACTTTCACTTTCTGACCTCCACATCAGACGATGATGATTGCTAACCTCAGGGCTTAGTCTCTTATACTGAGCAGAGATTTCTTCCTGTGAGCCTTATGCAGTTAGGCTAGTCTGGAGTAACCAGCGGGAGAGAGTCCCGGTAGCAGCGCAGCAGGACAGAAGGTACCGAACTCCTCCATTATTGCCATCTACCTTCTTCCCGCTCCTTTCTGGCTTTGCCAGGACAAACTTGCCTCAGGAAGAGGTGCCTACATTGGCCATTCTAGAGCTTGGAACCCAGATTATCTATGAGGGGAGGCTAGAAAGGAGCCCAAGGTGAGAGGGAACAGGGGACCCTGGAATCGGGACTGGAGAAAAGAAACTCGTAGCTGAGAATGGTGGCCTCGGTAGAACCACACACAGAGCGTAACTCCCTGATTAACCTCAGCCGTGTGGGGAAAATGAAATCTCACATATAGGTCATGAAAAGCCTTCTTGTCTCACTCCCAGAAGCTACCCCCCTCTCCCTACCGCATCTCTACCCCTGGTGTCCTGCTTATTCCTGAACACTGCCAACCAAGTAACTTGTTCCCTCCAGGGCAGCCCATGGTCAGTAGCTGCCTGGTCAACAGCTGTTCGCGCTGCCCATGGGCGAGCCTGCCTTCTGTTCCCAGGGCCATCATGCTTGGATTTACCTAAGTGCCCAACTGCGTAGAACACTAACAGTGGTGCCACTCCTGGTGACCAGATGCTTACTTCAGCTCCCTACCTCTGCTCTCTCCCTGACTCATCTGATTCTCTCGGGCAGGCTTTGGGCTTTTTTCTCTTCCTCACCCTTAGGTGCCAGGGTCAGGCCTGCCACAGGGTGGACAAGTAGCTTGACTGACCTTTTCAACTGGTCAGACACACGGATTCCAGCTAGGGAGTGTGTGCATCTTCTGGAACCCCATTTAGTCTTAACCGAGCAAGTTGGGGGTCTGTTCGGTTAATGGCCACATTGCACTGTGGGCATTCTTTGGGGTCAGGTATAGTAAGAGGGATAAGAGAAGGAGTGCAGGCTTCCTTTCCGGTGAACTCGCCAGGCATTTAATCCCCATTCTCACTTTGTCTGCATGTCTGCCCATGACAGGCAGGCAACAATTCTGCCCACCTTTTCCCTGCACCCCCCAACCCTGCTCTGCCCACATGTGACAGATGAGAAGACTGAGGCAGAACAAGCTGCAGTAGGACGGCAGATCCAAGGCACGAGTCCAAGTTCCAGGGGTAGAATTCAATTAGGATGCACCCGTTTCCAGGTCCGCTCAGCCCACCCAGCTTCTGCTCCCACACCCTGCTCCCCACGTCAGCTGGGAAGGTTTGGGAACTAGGCCCTCAGCTCGGCAGGTGTATCCGGCTGCCGGCAGGGGTGAGACACTTGGAAGGCCTCCAATGCCAGCAGTGTCTTGTTGATGCGGCTGATGGTAGGGTAGGGGCTGAGATCCACCTTGAACCTATAACAGAGAACACTCTGAAAACTACGGTTTCAGGACTCAGGGTGACTGCCCTGTGGGTAGTAAGGGAGCAGAGAGGTAAGGCCGGATGATGGCCATGGGGCTGGCCAGGACAGGAGGTAAGGCAGCTCTGCAGGGGAGCCTGGTACACAGTGAGCATGGGTAGGTCTTGAGCCATATCGTTTGGCATGTCACCTACTGTGCCCGTCTAAGCAATGACAGTACTGAGAACCCACTCGTGTGAGGTTCAGTGCTAGCCGCTTATATACACAGTGTGTCTCTTTACCCATATCCTAAGCTCGAGGCAGGGCTGTGCCATTCACTGCATGTCTCTAATGCCTGGCCTGAGCCTTGCACGGAGAGGTACTCATTCAAGCCCTGTTGAAGGACTGATGTAAGAAAGCAGGCAGACACACCACAGCTGGTGACAGCGGGCAGGTGCTCTTGGGGTGTCCACCAGGTGAGCTGCCTCTTAGAATGGGGCTGTCTGTACTGTGCAGGATCACCTGGGTGGGCATGGTAAGGGTATTTTGCTGATTTCTTCTAGACCAAAGTGTCTTCTGGTCAGTTGGGGCAGCCTGTACGAGATGCTGCCCCAGTAGCTGAAGAGAGGGGCCTGCCTGAGGGTGGAGCTGGGTGGAGGGAGGGTGGCAGGGCTCTCTCTTACCTATCGGCATTTGCCACCTGAGGCACTAGGCACAGGTCAGCCATGGACACCTGAAAGAGAGCCGGGTGGGTCTGCATCAGGGTGGGTACCTGGGGCTCAGTGGCTGGGTGGGGCGTGTCCACTGTGACTGAGCTGTGGGTGTCAGCTCTGAAGTTCCCATCTGCTCCAGCTCCTCTGCCCATCCCACCATCCTACCCCAGCCTCATTTCCCCTGGGTCTGCCAGCGTCTGTCCCTTAGAGCTGAAGTGCTTCTCCCAGGCTGCAGTCCAGTTGCCCTGGCAACCAGCTCTGTGGGTTTGTTGCCCTGGTGGATGTTACTGTGTTTATTAAAATGGCCATCAGGACCAGCAGTTGGCCTAATGGCTATGTCACTGGACTCCCATGTAGTTGACTGTGGTTCGAGTCCTAGACCCAGTGGCTTAAACTCACGCCAGGCACGTGTGCGTGCGTGCCCAAGACCCTGAGAGGAGAATGGAGGAGAAGGGATTGTGGCTTGGCCATCCCCCTTGGGGGGTGATTTCTTGCTTTCTATCTGTCTGTCTGTCTTTCTGGCGAGCACATACGCCCTATAGCAAAAGCCTCAGAAAAAAAATTAAAATGGCTATCTCTAGGGACTGGGTGAGGGCTCTCAGTAGGGAGCAGGCAGTGGGGTGGGGAGCCATGGACCCAGACCACAGGTGTAGGGCCTTGGCCTGCAGGAGTAAATGGCACGTAACCCTAGACTCAGAACTGGGAGGGGATGGAGATGTCACCTAGTCTGATCCCTCAGCTGACATCCAGGCCCCGCATCATCTCAGTGATGTGCTCTTCCAGCCTGAACACCGCACTGCTTCCTGAGGCAGCTTAGTAGGAAAAGGCTGAGGAGCTCCCCAGGGGCTAATTCTGCCTGGCATAGAGGTCCCCCCTCAGGAAGCTCTGAGCAGACCCAGACCTGGGGAGAGGGAGGGGGCTGGGTCTGAGCAGGAGAGAGCGACAGCCTGAGGGAGGAGGCGGCTGTGGGCAGGCCTGGGGAGGGCTTACCTGGTCTCCCACACAGTACTTCCCTGCTGTGCTCTGCAGGATCTGCTCCAGAGCTGTGGGGACCACACGAATAATCTTACCCTGGGCATGAAGGGGACATCGACCTTTCTGGGCTTTGGCCTCTGCAGTTATGAAACGGGCAGCTATCCCAGGGGCAGATTAGGTGTGGGGAATGTGGCAGCCACGCCTGGAGAGTAGCTAGGGGGTGAAGTGAGGTTTTCCTGGGCTCCTCAAGTCCAGACACCAGCCCCTCACACTCTCCAGAGTGGATAAGATCGTGACTGAGCTGTGGGTGTCAGCTCTGAAGTTCCCATCTGCTCCAGCTCCTCTGCCCATCCCACCATCCTACCCCAGCCTCATTTCCCCTGGGTCTGCCAGCGTCTGTCCCTTAGAGCTGAAGTGCTTCTCCCAGGCTGCAGTCCAGTTGCCCTGGCAACCAGCTCTGTGGGTTTGTTGCCCTGGTGGATGTTACTGTGTTTATTAAAATGGCCATCAGGACCAGCAGTTGGCCTAATGGCTATGTCACTGGACTCCCATGTAGTTGACTGTGGTTCGAGTCCTAGACCCAGTGGCTTAAACTCACGCCAGGCACGTGTGCGTGCGTGCCCAAGACCCTGAGAGGAGAATGGAGGAGAAGGGATTGTGGCTTGGCCATCCCCCTTGGGGGGTGATTTCTTGCTTTCTATCTGTCTGTCTGTCTTTCTGGCGAGCACATACGCCCTATAGCAAAAGCCTCAGAAAAAAAATTAAAATGGCTATCTCTAGGGACTGGGTGAGGGCTCTCAGTAGGGAGCAGGCAGTGGGGTGGGGAGCCATGGACCCAGACCACAGGTGTAGGGCCTTGGCCTGCAGGAGTAAATGGCACGTAACCCTAGACTCAGAACTGGGAGGGGATGGAGATGTCACCTAGTCTGATCCCTCAGCTGACATCCAGGCCCCGCATCATCTCAGTGATGTGCTCTTCCAGCCTGAACACCGCACTGCTTCCTGAGGCAGCTTAGTAGGAAAAGGCTGAGGAGCTCCCCAGGGGCTAATTCTGCCTGGCATAGAGGTCCCCCCTCAGGAAGCTCTGAGCAGACCCAGACCTGGGGAGAGGGAGGGGGCTGGGTCTGAGCAGGAGAGAGCGACAGCCTGAGGGAGGAGGCGGCTGTGGGCAGGCCTGGGGAGGGCTTACCTGGTCTCCCACACAGTACTTCCCTGCTGTGCTCTGCAGGATCTGCTCCAGAGCTGTGGGGACCACACGAATAATCTTACCCTGGGCATGAAGGGGACATCGACCTTTCTGGGCTTTGGCCTCTGCAGTTATGAAACGGGCAGCTATCCCAGGGGCAGATTAGGTGTGGGGAATGTGGCAGCCACGCCTGGAGAGTAGCTAGGGGGTGAAGTGAGGTTTTCCTGGGCTCCTCAAGTCCAGACACCAGCCCCTCACACTCTCCAGAGTGGATAAGATCTGCCGCTGGCCAAGGCAGCAGCTCCCACGCTGATAGGCTGGCACTGTTTCCTGGCTGAAGTGGGCAGTGAAGCAGAAGTTGGGTCATCCAGCTCTGAAGGGCTGTGGCCTCAGGTCCTGAGGTTCCCAGAAGGGCCAGAGCTTGAGGCCAGTTGTGGGTGCCCATCCAGCCCACTCCTTCCTAGCCATGTCCACCTCCATGCCACTGTCAAGACTGAAGCAGTCTAGGAGGCTGGTTCAGATGCCCAGGCCGTGTGCACGAGGGCCATTTCTCTAAGAGGCCATCTGGGGAGGACTCACCATTAAAGCCCGAGCTGATGGCCTTCTGGGCCCAGGCCAGCTGCTTCTCCTGTCCCACTTGCTTCAGGACAGACAAGTTCTGCACAACCCAAGGGAAATTCATGAGTGCTTTGGGAGCCAGCCTGGGCCTGCCCCACAGCCAAATTCCTCAGGGAAGTCAGTTCCCATCTGCCCTAGCTGCATACCTACCCCCTGCCCCGGGCTCTGTGAGTCCCTCCTCCCTGCAGGAGCCTGAAGCTGGTAGGCGGTGGCTACCACACAGCCACTGCCTCAGGCTTCCCCATGGCCCTGGGTCTGGAAGCCACGTGGTTCTGGCAGAGAAGCAGGGACACAGGACGCTGCCATGGCTGTGGCCTATTTGCTTTACGCTCAGTGCTCCCCCCTACGTGGTCCTCGTGCAGGGAGGAGGGGTGGGGATGGGATGGGGCAGGCACACAGGACTGGCTTCAGAGATTTCAACTCCGGTTCCATCCTTGCACCCCTGGGGCCATCTTACTTCTCAGCCGTTTCCTCACTGTAAAATGGTGATGTCTGTCTAAGTGCTTGTGTTAATAAGCGAGATGACACGGGGTAGGGGACTCAGGTGCACAGGGGTCCTGGGCTTGGTCCCTGCTCTGCTAACTTAGCTGTATGACTCAGCTATTTCCTTGTTTACCAAGTCAGGGTTTGACACACATGAATGACTGGATGCTTTTTTGTTTTACTAGTGAAAAAAAAAAAAATCCTATGAGAACTCCAAATATGATATAGAACACAGGCAGGAGGCCTGGACCTGGGCCTGCTCAGCCTCTCCCAGACTGTCCCTAGAGGGCCCAGTGTGGGACACCCACTTGCTACAATCTTTTGGGGTTGGCACTAGAGAGCCTTTCCCACTTAGAGCACCTCCAGGTACATCCTTGGAAACCTAGGGTTTCTAAGATTGCGGGTTGGAGCCCAAAGGGCGGCTGACTTCTGGGATCCCCGCTGCTTCCTGCCATTCAGTGGTCTAGGTTGAAGCCCCCTCAGAATCCCTCTGCCCTCCTGCCATCCCCACCCCACACTGAGCATCTTGTTGCGGGCTCAGGACATCAGCATGCGAGTGCTGGAAGGTAAGTGTGAGGGGTGCCAGGGAACAAGTGCCACACCTGCAGGGGCTGGATGCCCCCAGCGATGAGGTCAGAAATCATGCGCACGCTGGCCCTCTGTTTTGGGTCTTGCGGCAGGAGCGGTGGAGTGGGCCGAGTCTCCTCCAGGTACTCAATGATGGCCAGCTGTCAGGAGAGGAGCAGTGAGGAGGGGAGGGGGCCTGGGGCAAGAGAGGGCAGGGCCTTCCACTACCACCTCTCCCTCCTCTTCCTCCTCCTCAGCTTGAGCCCTAGAAAGCCTTCTTGGTCTGTTCCCCAAATGCATGTCCTCCCCACACTCCCCAAACACCCTCTCTCCCTTGTACCACTTGTCCCGTGAGGGTGAGGCACCAGGGGCCTCGGCCACATGCAGGCGAGGGACATGCATGGCCCTCTCATCCAGGGCTTGGCTCTCACGGGGCCTCCCCAAGCCCTGCACTCACTGACTGGCCAATGGTGATTCCATCAATCTTCAGGGCTGGCACCTGCTTCATGGGATTCAGTGCCTGGAATTCCTTGGAGAACTGTGGAGACAAGGCCCTGGTGTGCTGGCTGGCCTGGCCTCAGCTGGCTAGAGCAGAACCAAGCAAGCAGGAAGACCCATCCTCGCATTCCCTTCCCTGGGGAGGACCCAGCTCCCAGGCCCCAGGGACCTGTGTAGTACGCACACCTGGCAGCCGCCCGGTTACAGGCGTCATCCAGTGGCCTGATCGTGGGCTTCCTCCTGTATCTCATACTGTGGCTGCCGAGTCAGCTCCGATCTCAGCCAGCCATCCAGAGGGCCCAATGTGGGGCATCCACTCTCCACCCACCCCCTGGGTTGGTGCTGAAGGGCCAGACTATGGTTGGGGGCCTGGAACCCTGGCTCATCCCCTGGCTGCTACTGCTCTACAGCCTGTTGTACAGTGTGAGCCAGCAGCCTCCTCCACCCAAGGAGCCGTAAGACACAGGGGCACTGCTTGGAGAGACACTCCCTGCGGTACCTCTCCACGTGCCAACCCCCACATCATGATCTGGGGCTGTCTCCTTACCTGCTGCCCCCCATCCTGGACGAGATTGATAGGCATCGTCTCATAGTCAATGCCTTTCAAGGCCAGAGCTAGGACATACCATGGAGAAGAGTCAGGGACTAGCCTCTGGTTATACACCCGGAGAAGGAGCCCTCCAGGGAGCCATGGGGCTGCAGGGGGTGGGGGTTTCTGCACCCTCTTGGGGGAGTCAATGCCCAGGCTTCAGACTATCGCCTTCTCTCCAGTTGTCCTTGTCACTGCCCACTCCCCTACCTCGGGTGCAGGATGCGCTGTGTCTCTCACCCGTGGACTTAGAGCTGGCTCTCTGGGTCCCCAGGGGGGCCCTCCTGCTCTCTGAGAGGTACTAGGAAGGTGTGTGTCCTGGAAGACTGGACTCCCAGAGGGCTATGTCCCGCTCCCTCTGCCTCTCCTATGCTTTATATGGTGGTGGGTTAGGGCAGAGACTCTGGGGTCAAGGACGGGTACCTCTTGGAGAAGTTTCTCCTGGGACCCAATGCTCTGGCTAACTCCAGCAAATATCAAGTGACTGTGGGTGGAGAGGGGTCATGGAGGGTGGCTTTATATTAGAGTTGGGGCCAGGCTCTGGAGGTAGCCTGCTTGGGTTCAAAGTCTACTGCATTCACTTGCTCTGTGACCTTGAGCAGGTAACTTAATGAGCCTCTGTGCCTCAGTTTCCTCATCTGACGAGGAGCATAGCACAGTGGACTCTGGAGTGACTACATGGTTCAAATTCCTGCTCTGCCTCTCAGCAGATGGAACAAGTATCTCGCCTCAGTTTCCTCATCTGTACAACAGGGACGAGGTGTCAGTGGAATCATACATGAAAAGCACTTGGCATGGAGCTCTTTAGCAGCGTGAGCGACTCTGAATGCGATCTCTGCCCAAGGCTGTACCAACTTGGGGAGGAAAGGTCAAACTGGAACTCTCCAGAGAGTGGGAGATGCTGCTTCCTGAAGCCTCTGCAGCTGACACTGACCAGTTCTGTTTAATTTGCCAGGTCAAATAAGATAACCGAGGGAGGCCAGCTGTTCCCTGCCAGTAACCAGGGCCCTCTGGGTTTGGCAAGCCTGCTTTCTGCACAGTTGTCAAGGGGCTTTGGAGAGTGGTGTAGAGAGAAAGGGCAGTCTCATGTGAAAAATCACTCTCTTCCTCCCACCCGGCCCTTCTCTTCTTGAAGTTCCTGGGTGGACGTGCCTTTCGGAACAGGGCCTTCGGGAGCCTGGGGAGTCTGGCTGACAGTGCACCTTCTATCCCGTGCCAGCTTTGCACACAGGCATCTCCACTCTTCCCACCATCCCGGCTGCTCAGCTTGCAGCGGCAAAGCTCTTACCAATTCGGACTCTCCATGAGCAGGAGCTTCGGAAATAGGAATAGAGGATGGGCTGGCGAGAGAGAACAGGAGTGCACATTAACCGTGCTCAGTGCGTTCCTAGCCTCAGGAGCCCCTGGAGAGAAGGCACCAGCCCTCAGACCAGTCCCCAGACACAGGCACTCTGAGCCAACACTGTTTCTTCTCACCCCACCAGGCCTCCTTCCTCAGGTCCGCCTCTGTGTAGCTTGTGCCAGACTCAGCTCTCTGGGGCAGAGGCCTGGGAGTTGCACGCACTCCCTCAGCTCCAAACTGTGCTGGCCTGAGCTCCGGAGGTCGGAGTGGCCCCCACAAGGTGCAGCTCGTTTGCAAGTGCCTTCCCTACCTTGCCAGACTCACTCATGGTGCTGCAGTGACCCTTGGCCTCCCATGGACTGTCCACTCTCACAGAGCAGCCAGGCAGGGGAGGAACCCTGAAGGGGTGGATCCTCTGAACCAATGAGGAAGCTGGGCTAGACAGGCGTACAGGGAACTTTGACTCTGGTCAGAGATAGTATCTTCTTCTACCTTGTGGACAGTTCCCAGGGCCAGGTTTGGTCTCCTGGGTGGGGCGTGGCCTGGTGGGGAGGCAGTAGTTCGTGTGGTGGAGTTAGCTGGGGCTGGCATGCCCGAGGTCTGGGCCCAGTGCAGGAAACAGTCCTGCAAGATCATGGACAAATCCCAGCCATTTCTGGTCTTTAGCTCTCTCTTTTGTAAAACAAAGGATTGCCCTAAAGTGATGGCCTAGAGTCCTTCTAGCAGTGCCAGAAAGACCAAGAATTCTAATGTCCTGATGCTTTGGTATCCATCTCCTTGAACCTCCTACCCACCAGTTCTCCAAGCTCATGGCTGCCTCATAAAATTAGGCAGATACACCCATTCACCCCAAAGCTGAGGTTGCAAGTTCGCAGCCTACAGGGGCCCTATTTGGCTCTCAGAAGTGTTGTTTGGTATACACAATATTTTAAAATGTTCCATCAGTTGTCAATGTTTAAAGACCAGTAATTCCATATATAAATCTTGTTTTTTGTTTTTAATAAAAAAATCTGGAGATGCGGGTTCAGGTTCTTAAGTAGCAACCATTGACTGGAGCAGATTAATAGCATCTGTCAGTCAGGGTGTGCCTTCCCTAGCCTGCTGTTTCTCACACCTGGCCCACTTCTGACGTTTTTTGTGTCCTTCCAGCTCCCAGAGGCAGCTGAGTGTGTGGCCCCTGTAAAGTTTAAGAACTCAAAAGTTAATTTCTCTGATGCCTCTTGGTAACCAGTATCTCAAAGCAGGACCCAGGAAAGTCACCAGTGATTAGCACTCATGAATCTCCCCACAGACACACGTGTGTCCATGCGGATGAGGAAGAACCTGATAGAATCTCTCAGATCACTCACCTACCACCTCAATGAATACATGCATTTCACCGAAGATCCCTTCCCCTCTGCTGACCCCCACATGCTATCTGAACCTGCTTTCACCACTTCTGCACTACCAACTTGGTCTTTTTTATTTTTTTTAAAGGACCTTTCTTAAAAAGGGCACCTTTTGGGACCAGCAGAGGGCATAATGGTTACGTTGCTGGACTCCCACAGAGTTGACTGTGGTTCGAGTCCCAGACTCAGTGGTTTGAAACTCACACCAGGCGTGTGTCCATGTGCCCAAAATCCAGAGGGGAGAATGGAGGAGAAGGGATTGCCACATTATCATCCCCATCGGGGGTGATTTGTTTCCTGGCCCAGCGAGCACACATACCCTATAGAAAAATATCTAAAAAAAAAAAAACCCCGAAGACGCTTTTTGGGGGAAATGAAGAAGGTTCTGGCCCAGAATGGGTAAGAGGCAGCAAGTGTCCTTCAAAGAGGAGGAGTTGGGAGGCCACAATTGAATCTTCCTTATTTGGGGAGGCATCCCTTTCCTTACACATGTGGCTGAAGGGAACCCCGGGGCTAAGACAGGGGCTGGTCTGAGGAAGGACCTGCACCTAAGTGAAGAATGCCTGAAAAATGCCTTACCTGATGACTGATACGCGTTTAACTCCAACCAGGGTCACAAGAAATGCCACTGCTATCCATCATGGCTCATAACCGGGAAATCTGAAATCTCTTGGGCAATTTCTGCTTTCTCTTACCAGTGATAACTGTATAAACTATTTCGTTCCTTTTTGTATTTGTTGAGCTAAATTTTAAGTCCAAGTAAAGTATCCATCTAATCAGCACTCCTGAAGAATTGTTTCCAATTCTGTTATGCATTCTGATTATTCTAGCAGATTGTATTTTTAAAAAACAATCAATTATTTATTTATTTAAATTTGACCAGAGAGGGAGAGAGAGAGAGAGAGAAAGCAATCTGCCAAGTCCGGGATTCAAACCGTGGCCGACCATGAGGGAATCCAGCGACACAACTGCTACAGTATGTGCTGGTCCTTAGCAGACTGTATTTTTAAATCACCTCTTGCACGTGACTTTAGAGAGTCTCCTAAAGTCCCATTGGAAATGGGAGGGCTAGACATTATTCATGTATAACGTCCCACCTGATTGCGACTTTCCTTAGATCTAGCTAAAACAGCGTCCTTCAGACTTCAGTATGCCTAAGACTCAACTGGGCCTCTTAGAAAACAAGCAGAATATCCAGCCCTTTCCTTCAGAGGGGCCCGGGGGAGGGGTGCGAGGACAACGCCTCCCCTCGCGTCCTGTAAAACGCTCACATCTCCCCCTGCAAGGCCATCCAGTAATTGCTAGGACTGCGCGCGCAGGGCTGGGAGGTGCTGCGAGGTGAGGGCTGACGTTCCGCAGCCCAGGTAGAGGTCGCTGTGGGAGGGCTAAGGAGGGCCGACACCGGAGTGGAGCGCGCCACGGGTACACGACCCGCCCCCGCCCCGCTCTCGAGCCCCATAGAAGCGCCACCTCCGGCCGGAACCTCCGCGACAGCGAACCTCCGCGACAGCC
Source organism: Tupaia belangeri chinensis (assembly GCF_000334495.1). Classification (NCBI taxonomy): domain Eukaryota; kingdom Metazoa; phylum Chordata; class Mammalia; order Scandentia; family Tupaiidae; genus Tupaia; species Tupaia belangeri. Next base: position 2,053,225 of record NW_006160041.1, on the reverse strand, counting down.
AACCTCCGAAGGCCGCGCGCAGACGCAGATCGCGCCAGGCGCGGCGCACTGCACGCCGGGAGTCGTTGTGGCGCTGTGGGCGGAGCGGCTCACCTTTGACCCGCCCCCAGGACTTGGCGTTTCTAACTAGCGCCCTTCTCCCGGGAGCGTGGCACCGACCTTCCCCGCTTGCATCTCGCACTTCGGGCGACCCCTCGTCCAGGCCAAGACACTTCGCGCCTGGGACTGGCCGACAACTGAGGCCCAGCGACACTCCGGCGACTCAGACCGCTGGCTGTCGTCGGGGTGAAGCGAGGGGCTGGACTAGCATGGTCTTCCGTGCGGCCCCGGGCTCGCCCCGCCCTCCCGCCGCCGCCCGCGTCCCCGACCCGGCGCTGCTGGGAGTTGCAGTTCCCTGAGCCCGTCTTTCTTCTGTCACCCCCGTCTGCCCGGCCCCGACATGCTCTACGCCACTGGCCGCCTCCTGGTTGCCGGGGCGGCC
>NW_006160041.1:2039553-2052438 GCF_000334495.1 Tupaia belangeri chinensis | reverse complement strand
GGAGGGGCAGGAGGGACTCGACAGACACCATGGCAACCGGGGGGAGGGACGCAGCCCTCTGATTGGCCCGGGGGCACGGAGGGGGCGGGGTTCACAGGAGAAGGGGTGGGGGCCGTGGTGTAGGGGAAACTGAGGTTTCTGGTGGTTGACCTCTGGCGAGATGCAGTCTCTGAGTCTCGTTTTGCTCTAGTAGGGACCACGAGATTCTCAGGATCTGAGGAAGTGTCCTAAGTCTTCCAGGTTTATGCTGGACTGTCTCACCTGGCTCTTTAAAGGTGCATTGAACTCTCCTTAGAGAACCGGACATTCTTGGTGCAGAATTTCCCAAGGCCTGGTTCCTAATCTGTAGGATTTTCAGGCATCAGCAGAGAGGGGAATTTCTAAATGGTTACTTTCATCCTATAAAGCAGGGATAATTGGGGTGTCCAGGGATGGTGACAAGAGTTTCCAAGAAGCAGGTCTGGAATTGCCCTGTGAGAAGAGATTTATTTTCCTAAAGGTTTTATTTTGTACAATTTATGCTAGTTGAGACATGCTCAAATTTCATTAGAGAAGCTTAAAAATTATTTGGAGGGCCTGTTGATGGTGCGTGGGTAAAACAGCGTCTACAAGGCAAACCCACATGGGAAAGGTACTGATTTGCATCCAGAGACATCCTGGAGTACAGCAGGTGTACGTGTGCTCTTATCCAGCCTGACTGAAGTTGGAGATGGATCTCAGCATTGGGACCCTGTCTGGCATGCTGTATCTCTTTGTCTCTCTGTTTCTATCTCTGTCAGAGAATAAATAAATTTGGAAAAAAAAAATCTTGTTTCCAGCTAGAAGGAAGAAAAGTTTTCTACAAACTGGAAATGGTTAAATTGGCCAGTAAATGTTCGTTTTTTGTGTGTGCCTGTGTGTGTCAATTAGGAGAAAGTTTGTATAGAGAATATCCTAAGTGGACTCCTTGACCAGAAAGCAAGCAAATAAACAGGGTTGAAATTAGTAAATTAGCCTATTATTTATTGTTTTGTGTCTGCTGGCAGAAGATATGAGACTCTTCAGTTAGAGACAAAGGACTAGGAAGCAGGATGAATATTTGTATGTTGGAGTCAGTTTCCATTGCCCTGCAAGTCCCACCTGGTCTGTGGACTCAAATGAATGCTCCATACACAGTGGGTTGCAGAGAAGCAAAAGAATGACACGCTTGGGGAAATCCACTGTTTTATAGTAAGCAAGCCTGCCCTATGTAAAGTGTAGTCTAAGTTCCCAAGGTCAGGAGAACCATGTGATTTGTATTAGTCAGACTAATAGAAGGTCATGCTTATCTATGCCTTTGCACACATACAAGGGAGGTCCGTGTTTGGGAGTTGGTGGTGTGTCTTCAGGCATGTCTGAAAATTCAAGATTGGTTATGTCCTCTGAGTTTTTCTTTTCATAGCATGACAGCAAAATCAGCAGATTGTTAGCTACCGCTTTTCTTCACTTAGAGGAGTGCAGGAGTGTTTAGCCAGGCTTTGGTGCTGGCCGGAAAGGATGATGAGAGCATTAATTGCTTCCCTTCCGTTTACATCTCCGGGGGTCTAATGTGTTCCTTCTCCAGGTGCTCAGGTTGTTTCTTCCCCTCTACTGCCACAACTTCACCTTTTCTCTGAGTATCCCCTAGTAATATCCAGACCTTTACCAAGGGCTTTATTAGGAAGTTGACAGAGACCTCATTGTGTCTCTCACCTGGACACATACGGACTTGAGAAGCAGTGTACTCCACCAGGTGGCCATTATCTTTGTGCTGTAGGTACATGCCATTCCAACCAGACAATCCCAGTGACTGAACTAGAAGTATGAATTCCATGAACCTTCCCCCCCCACCCCTCACACCCTGCTGATCTGGGGTTTTGTCAGAGGAAAGGACAGATCATGTCCAGGAATGGTCAGGGGGAAAATCTCAAATTAAAAAATAGGTTTATATAGTTCTCTACCCCTTATCCCTGATCATTACCCAGTTGGTGGCCAAAAGGAGGTATTTCTTAGCTTTTGCTATATGGTATGTGCACTTTGCCAGAGAGAACAGAGACAGAGAGAGAGCAAGGGAAAGTGAAAAATCACCCCCCAGAGGATGGCTGTGCCAAAGTCCTTTGTCCTCTATTCTCCTCTAGGGATTTTGGGCCCATGTGCATATGTGCCTGGAGTGAGTTCAAGCCACCAGGTCCAAGACTTGAACCTGAAATTGGCTCTGTGGGATCTAGTCCTTAACCGCCACACTACCTGCTGGCCCCAGGAGGTGATTTTAAAACAAAAGTTTTTATTCATGATAAAGAGCATGCATATGTGTACGAGAAAGAGTGAGAGAGAGCAAGAGAGAGAGAGAGACAGAGAGAGAGAGAGAAGCACCCTTGACAGGGTCTCCTTATTCTGTGATCCCCTTCCTGCAGTCCTCCAGCTCATCAGGATCTTGGGGTATGTGTGCAGGCACCTGGCATTTTTTTTTTTTAAGAATTATTTTTTTAAATTTTGTTATAATTTGATGAGAGAGAAAGCGAGCTGCCAGGTCTGGGACTAGAGAGAGGGAAAGTGATAAAGCAAGCCACCAGGTCCGAGACTTGAACCTCAGGTGGCCATGGTTAAGGGTGTCCAGCACCGTTAACCACCATGCCATTTGTTGGCCCCGGCACCTGGTGTGTTTTCAGGCTGACCTGGGGATCTGAGCAGTCAAGTTCACTGCCCTGTGCAAGGTAGCTTCCTTTACTATAGCACAAGTGGACCAGCTTTTTTTTTTTTTTTTTTTTTGGAGAGGTTTTTGCCATAGGGCGCGTGCGCTCGCCAGACAAACAGAGAGAGACAGAGAGAGAAAGAGAGACAGAAAGCGAGAAATCACCCCCCAGGGGGGATGGCCACACCGCAATCCCTTCTCCTCCATTCTCCTCTCGGGATCCTGGGCACACACGCACACGCGCCCTGCGTGAGTTTTAAGCCACCGGGTCCGGGACTCGAACCGCGGTCGACTACGTGGGAGTCCAGCGACATAGCCATTACGCTAACTGCCGGTCCCAGTGGACCAGCTTTTGACAGAAGTCAGTCTAGTATGCAGTGGTCACTTCTGGTTCAGAAGCACTGGTGGCCTAACCATGATGGTAAATGTTGCCATGCCTGTGCATTGATGAACCAGGTGCTGTGGCAGCAATGTGGAGGTGCAGGCTTGATGAGCAGCTTGTTTCCAGTCTTACCAGAGTAGTAGCCCTTACCATGACACCTACATACTCTGGACTCCTGCCAGCAGGTAGCCATGATGTGTTCCCACACTTTTTTGTCTTTAATCTCTCAGTATTTTGTTTTCTAAGTGGCATGCCAGATGGCTAGGCCAGTGGCATCAGCCCAAGAATCAATAAAAATGTGACTTGTCTGGTTAGGAATACTGCCCATTGTGCTGATCATCCCTTACTGCAGGTGGCCTTCCAGAGTTATCACTGGGGCTGGATGACTGCTCCTGCCCATTGGACACCATCAGCTTCTAACTTAGGTCTAACTATCAGCATTTAGAGAGACCTCGGGGAATCAAGGGCCTCCATTCAGCCCGTGGCTATGCTGAAGGTGGTGCTGCAACTTTTCCACTAACAACTGAGATGCTAGGACCAGTAGTTGGCGTAATGGCTGTCACTGGACTCCTATGTAGTCGACCATAGTTCAAGTTCTGGACCTGGTGGCTTAAACTCACACTGGGCGTGTGCGTGCGGGCCCAAGATCCCGATAGGAGAATGGAGGAGAAGGGATTGCGGCATGGCTATCCCCCTGGGGGGGGGTGATTTCTTGCTTTCTGTCTCTCTCTCTCTTGTCTTTCTGGCGAGTACATGTGCCCTATAACAAAAACCTCTCCAAAAAAACCTAAATAAAACCTGAGGTGTCTCTAGGTCCAAACTTGCTATATTTTTCTCCTTCTCCCTCTTCTTCTTTTTTTTTTTAAAGGGTGCATGTACTTGCCAGAAAGACAATGAGAAGGAAAGTGAGAATTTACCCTTTGGGGGTATGGCCATACTGTAATCTCTTCTTCTTCCTCTTCCTAGGATTTGGGGCATGCATGTACACCCAGTGTGATTTTCTTTATTTTTTGTTTTTTAAAGAATTATTTTTTATTTAGCTTTATTTATTATTATTATTACGATTATTCTGGAATTTGATCAGAGAGAACCAGAGAGAAAGGGAAGGAAAGCAAGCCACCAAATCCAGGATTCAAACTGTGGTCGGCCACATGGGAGTCCAGCGCCTTTACCCTCCATGTGTCCTTCTACTTCCCCCCCCCCCCCCCATGTGATTTTCAAGCCACCAAGTCTGGGACTCAAACGGTGGTTGGCTATGTGGGAATCCAGCACTTTAACCACCTCACTGCCTCCTGGCCCCAAGACCTGCTATTTTATAAGCTTGCCAGAAAGACAGAGAGACAGAAAGCGAGAAATCACCCCTTAGGGGTGATGGCCACGCCGCAATCCCTTCTCCTCCATTCTTCTTTCGGGATCTTGGGCATGTAAGCACACATGCCTGGCATGAGTGTAAGCCACCGGGTCCAGGACTTGAACTGTGGTTGACTACATGGGAGTCCAGTGACATAACCATTATGCCAACTGCTGGTCCTGACCTGCTATATTCTTTTTTTGGGGGGGGAGGGGGAGAAGTTTTTGCTATAGAGCGCATGCGCTTGCCACAAAGACAGAGACAGACAGTGAGAAATCACCCCCCGGGGAGGATGGCCATGCTGCAGTCCCTTCTTCATTCTTCTCTCGGGATCTTAGACACACACTCACATGCATTGGGCGTGCGTTTAAGCCACTGGGTCCAGGACTTGAACCGTGATCGACTACATGGGAGTCCAGTGACATAGCCGTTAACGCCAACTGCTGTTCCCTCTGCTATATATATATTTTTGGGGGGTGGGGGGAGAGATTTTCACTATAGGGCGTGTGCGCTCGCCAGACAGACAGAGAGAGACATAGAGTCAGAAAGCAAGAGATCACCCCCCAGGGGGGAATGGTCACGCTGCAATCCCTTCTCCTCCATTCTCCTCTCGGGATCTTGGGCATGCACGCACACGCGCCCGGCATGAGTTTTAAGCCACCGGGTCTGGGACGCGAACCGCGGTCGACTACATGGGAGTCCAGTGACATAGCCATTGCGCTAACTGCTGGTTCCCCCTCTGCTATATTCTTAAATGTACCATTTCCAAATAACCAGTGAAGCCTTGTTGAGTCCTCAGTTAGCCAAGTCTATCCTACCCTAAAGTGGAATTATTAGGCCAAAGAGTCCAGAGGCTTTCATAGGTCAGGCACTCAGTTTCAACATGTATAGCAGTAGGTAATAGTTGTATTTAAAAAAAAAAAAAAGAAAGGTGTACTTGGTATGTACATCCAGCAGGTGGCACTGTGATCCTATGAACGGCCACTCTGTACACCAGCAGCTATTACACCTTGAAATCTGCGATTTCTCTTTCTCTTCCAGGATTTATATTATTTTTCTTGGACCACCAGGAGGGGACAGGATCAATTCTCTACACACAGTCCTTGAACAAGATAATACTCTTTGACACTCATGGGATCAATATAGCCTCTGTATTCAGCAGTAGAAACCACAGCAATAGTACATTGAAGTGGTCCCAGTGGGCCTTTCCTGCAAGGTCCCTACCATCCTCAGGCATCTGATATTGTTAACTTCCCTTCTCCACTGGGAACTCAGCCCAGACCCTATCGGTTGAATTTGGCCACAGTGACAGCCACCCAGAGAATATGCCATTTCCCAGTTGGAGAGTGTGGGAGGGCTGAGGAGAAGCTCTTTTCCTCCTCAGCTCCTCACGAGGCCTGGCACCACTGTCTTCCCAGTGTCCTTACTGTGTCCAGTGAGCCTTTGTGCCCCGGGGCCCTTTTTATTTCAGTCCCAGATATACTGCTATGGCTCTCCCTGCAGTCCTCAGTGCCTTTGCTAACCCCTGCACCTAGCACATCCTCCCTCCCACCCAGCAAGGCCTCCGTGGAGAAAAGGGCCTCATGTCCAATAGAGCCCTGGATCTGAGTGCCTCCCTTCCCTGGAGTTTGCCAGCATACTAGGCTGTATGTGTATGGTCTTCAGTTCTCTTGGGGACATGGAGACCTTGGGCCGCTGAATCATCTTTCTCATTAAAGCAGTTGAGGTTGGACTTGGGGTAGAGGGGAAGGGATCAGGGAACATAAGGGGGAGATTGCTCTGACCCAGTTATTAAGGCATGTTTATATTTGGCTGGAGCCATACAGCTCTCCCAGGGATCTTCGGTGTTTTTGCTGTGCTCAAAGTTCTATTTTGAGTACCAGGACCTGTTGCTGCACCATCTATTAAAGCTTCAGAGACTTCTTGATTCATACTACCTTTGGGCTGGGGCTGCTAGGCTTGGTGCCCCATTGTCAGGATCACATCTCACCCTCCTTTTGCCCAGAGAAGAGTGAGCAGTAACCAAGGCAGTGTTCAGATAGCGTGTCAGTTCTACCACTTTCCATTTAGCTTCTTTAATAGGGCGGCTCTTGCCACTCCCATTGCCTGTTATTTGGACAAGAGCATTTGCTACGGATTTCAGGGAGTCTTCTCACATTCCCTAGCCCAGCCCACAGAAGCCCTCATCTTTGCTTACACGAAGCTCTGTCTCTGATGAGCTCATAGAAGTTCATGATGACCCCATCCTATGCTTGTTCTCCCTGACTGCCAGGGTGTGGGATTTTATTTAGCCTACTTGCAAGCTAGTAAGTTAGCCAGTCACTGTTTGTTTGTTTGTTTGTTTGTTTTCAGAGAGACTTTTGCTATAGGACACGTGCACTCGCCAGAGTGACAGAGAGAGGCAGAGAGGCAGAAAGTGAGACATCCCCCCTCCAGGAGGGATGGCCACACTGCAGTCCCTTCTCCTCCATTCTCCTCTCAGGATCTTGGGCATGCATGCACACACACCCGGCATGAGTTTTAAGCCACTGGGTCCAGGACTCAAAGCACAGTCAACTACATGGGAGTCCAGCAATGTAACCATTATGCCATCTGCTGATCCCGCCAATCTGTGTTTTATGGATGCTGGCAGGAGATAAAGTCCTGAGTCAGAGACAGGGAGCTTTACTTCTCATGTCACAGCAGGCAGGATGAGTGTCAGCATGTTGGCCTCAGCTCCCCTGCCCCAAAGTCCCATGTGATGCCGGGGTCTGGATGAATGCTTGCACAAGTGATGGGCTAGTTTGCAGCTGAGGAATACTGAGCTTGGAGAATCTACTGTTTTATAGTATGCTCTCTGTCCCAGGGGGAGACACTAGCACTTCCCTCAAGTTTGTTTGCATAACTCACAAATGGCCCAGATGAAGATCACTCATGACCTTGCATTCTTTTTTTTTTTCTTTTTAAAAAATTTTTATATGGTGTGTGTGCTTTTCAGAGACAGACTCAGAGAGAGGGAGGGAAAGTGAAAAAGCACCCTCACTCCCCAGGGGTTGACTACATTGCAGTCCCCTCTTCTCTTGGGATTTTGGGCACACACATGCATGTGCTATTCAAGCCACCAGGTCAAGGACTCAAACTGTGCAGTAGACCATGTGGGATCCAGTCACCCTAGCCATGATGCCATCAGCCTGACCCAGGACCTTGCATTCTTGGCATACCCTACAAAACTCATAGCGAACTGTCTCCAACAAAAACAGTAAAAGCCTATGAAATGTGAATGTTATGACTTGTTTTACCTGGGAAACTTTATTTCTAGAAGATATATATGCTTGCCTGAAAGAGAGAAAGAGAACGAGAGAGAGGGAACAAGCACCTCCCCCCGTGGGGCCTGGTCATGCTGCAATCCCTTCTCCATTTCTCCTTCCTCTCATATGTGTTTTCAAACTGCTAGGGCCAGGATTTGGCTGTGGCCGGTCATGTGGGACCCAGTGCGTGGCATTTAATACTGTGCTACAGGACTGGCCTAGGAAACTTTGGAAGTAAAAAATCTCATGCTCCTTTGTCAGTATGTTTAGACTTTGAAACTAACTGCAGATGTACTCAGCATGTGTGGTACTTTATGGTCTGCAGAGCACTCTCACATGTGTCATCTGAGTTGAGCCTTAATACCTCCCTGGGAGAGGCGCACGGTGGATACTATGCTGACTCTATGGTGTAGGCCAGAAAAGAGATCTGGGGAGAGGAGTGGTTTTGTTAGTTCACACCACTAGTACCTGGTGGAGCTGGGGCTGGATCTCTCTTCTTCCTGAAAATCTGTTTTGTCACACTGCTTTGAAGTTGTCTGACATCACCATGCTGCTGTCTTTCCCTCATGTCAGGAGGTGTGCTTAGCGGGTACAGATTGACTTGTCTGCCCAGCTATTGGACTTGTATCTGTTAAACCCTGCATTTTAGGGAAAGTGTGTCTTGCCCTTTATGTAGTAAGTTGGTAATGACTGTTCATGATGGAAGCTGACCTGGGGAGGGGTGGCCACTCAACAGCAAGCCTTCTTTTAAGCTGCAGGGAGAAAATAAACAGAGATAGCCAGGTTCAGCCAAATGACTCAGGTGCCATAAAGTCCTCATGGGGTGTTTGAGAAGGTTCTGTGGGTGTACAGAAGAATAAACTTTGCATAGTATTTGAAAACTAATGTATTAGAATCACTCATTTACTTGCAAAATCACTTTAAGCAATAAGGACAGGTTTTAGATATGCTCTTGACTTAGTAAGAAAACCCTTAATCTTTATATTAGTTAGTTCATTATAATGAGATCAGTCAGGCTGTGGTCAGTTGACTCCTTATCCCAACATGGGATAAGGACCCCTAAGAGAGGCATGGTGATGTGCTTTCTAATGGCAGATACAGTCTCAGCTTTGGAAGTTAACAGACTTAGGGGGGCCAGTAGGGGGTGTGGTGGTTAAGGTGCTGGACTCCCACATGACTGTCTGTGGTTGAAGTCCCAGACCTGGCAGCTTGCTTTCTCACTTTCCCCATATCTCACTCACTCTGTCTCTTTGGTCAAATTAAAAAATAAATAATTATAACAAATAAAATTAAATACAGAAATAATTTTTAAAAAAGAAGAAGTTAACAGACTTGAAGGATAACTCATACTACAAACCGTTCCATATTATGGGACACTCTTTGCCTTTACAAAACAAATAGATATTGATATTCAATAAACATATAAAGATATACTTATTTAACTTAAGTTTATGATAACTGGTTGGTAAATATTGTTTAACCTTTCTCATCTACCTAAATAAAAGTCAGTGACCAGCTTGATGTCTTGCTTCCTCAAATCACTTATGTCAGAAGCTTCTTTTCTTAGAGAGATTTTTACTATAGGGCATATATGCTCACCAGAGACACAAAGAGATGCAGAGTGAGAGATCACCTGGGGGATAGGGTGATGGCCACACCATAATCCTTTCTCCTCTATTCTCCTCTTGGGATTTTGGGCACGCACACACACATGCCCAGTGTGAGTTTGAAGCCCCTGGATCTGGAACTTGAACCATGGTTGGGACCTTAACCACTATACCACTTGCTGGTTCCTTTTTTCTTTTCTTTTCTTTTTTTTTTTTTTCATCTAAACTTTCTCATTAGTTGCCTGGAACTCATAGCTTTCATTTTGTTTAAATATTTGTTGTAATTTATGATTTATGTGTAATCATTATACATCTCTGTAGGGAACAGTGTAGTTTTTAAAAGTATAAATACAGTGCATAATAAATAAATCAAAGATCTAAACATATTTCACCACCTTTAACACATAGCCTTTAGTTTTAAGTCAGTTTTTTTTTTTTTTTTTTTTTTTTTTTTTTTTTTTTGGTACATATGGCCATACAGCACGTGCACTTCCCTGGGAGACAGAGGAGACAGAGATAGACTGTAAAAATGAGAAATCATTCCACCACCCCGGGGGGATGGCCATGCCGCAATCCCTTCTCTCTTCTCCCTCAGGACTTTGGGCACACACGCACACACACACACACACACACACACACACACATGCACCTGGCATGAGTTTCAAGCCACAAGGTCTGGGACTTGAACTGCAGTCAACCATGTGGTAGTCCAACACCTTAACCACTTTACCACCTGCTGGCCCCTTTAAGGTCAATTTTAACCATGCTTTATTAAGGCTATTTGGGTTTTGTAGTAATTTTAAAATTCTTGTTTCTCTTTCACTTTTCCTTTAGTTGGGATGAGACTCACTTTGGAAAAATGGGAAGTTACTATATCAACCGCACTTTCTTCTTTGATGTGCACCCACCTCTGGGAAAGGTAAGCTTTAAGGTGACCCACAGTTCTCTAGTTTAGGAGGGTGGCTTATTATTGGTTGGAGCCAAGTCTTGGTTCTAGGTTTAATTCTTGGATTTGTAGAAAAAAATTCCCTGACGTTCCAGACTAACTACTTTCATGGAAAATCTTTGGTGTTTTTAGGGGTACTCTGGGTTCAGAAATAGAGAAATGGTCTATTAATGGGTAAATAAAATGTGGCATTTTCATACAATGGAATAGTATTCAGCATGAAGAGGAATGAATTTCTGATACATGTATGGATGAACCTTGCCAATTGGAAGAAACAAGACACATGAAAGATCACATATTATATAATTCCATTTATATGAAATGCCCCAAATTGGCAAAATCGTAAAGACTGAAAGATTAATGGTTGCCATAGCTGAGGAAGGGAGGGTTAGGGTAGGTGTGTCTGGCAGAGAGTATGGTTTTCTTTTTGGTATGATGAAATGTTCTGGAATTATGTAGTGGTGAGTGTACAACTTTATGAATTTATTTAAAGCCACCAACTGGTTGTATACTTTAAAGGCTATGCGGATTTTATCTCAATTTTAATAAAGAAAAAAGAGGTCTCTGGGCTCAGACCTAGTTTGTAGCCACATGGCTAAATGTACCAAGAAGGTCAGGTGAGTAAGTAGGGCTCTGCTATGGTGCCTCCCTCAGGAAAATGGTGAAGAAAACTGAAACCAGCCAGGATGCCAAGTATACCCGCTCCTCCTCTGGCAAAACCAAGATGAAGAGATGCGCTGAAGAGATCCGGCACTGTGGTTCGTGCATGAACACAGTAGCTGGTGGTGCCTGGACCTACACCACCACTTCAGCTGTCACAGTAAAGCCCACCATCAGAAGACTGAAGGAATTGAAAGACCAGTGGGAACTCCACAGATGTTTGGAATTTCACTAGGCTACAATAAATGGGTTAATTTATGTAATAACAACCAACAAAAAGAAAGAAAAAAAAAAGAAATAGCAGGAACACATTACATAAAGCAGAAGTAGATTAGAGGAGCTGATTGTCCACATGGGAGCTAACTTCTTTCCCCCTCCTCACTCCCAGCGTATATATTGTTGACGTGTTCCTCTCACATGTTTTATAATTATAATGTCCACCAATGAGAGTTCATTTTACTCTGCTGAAATGGACACCTCTGAAAAGGCTAAGGAAGTAGGCCTGGCTTCACTCAAGCCTTTCTTTCTGACTGAAGACTGAGATCTTTGGCACCAAGGAGACAGGAATTTACTGTGATGAGGGGAAGTGATACTGGAGCTTGTCATACTTGTGGATGAAGACAGCTGGCATTGTTGGGGCTGTGGAGTCAGGGCTAGTGATCCATGACAGGTGGGCCTGGGGGAAGCATGAGAGCACTGAGTAGGAATCATGGAGAAGGTCTTTGTAGGTAGAAGGGGTGGAGAGGGAAGTATGACAGGTGCCTTATTTCAGAATTGTCTCTGAGCTCAGGAAAGGAGGAGGAAACGCTGTACCTCTCCCTGTCTCCTTTGCAATAATGAAAAGAAGGGCAATTGAGCACTTAGCCTCTTCTAGTCACTTTAGATGCATTATCTATCATTAGCCTCTGAACACCCTTATGGAGTAGGTCCTGTTGAATCCTCCCCATGTCACAGATGGGAAAGTGGACCAAGATAAGTGGTTGCCATAGGAGCTAAAGCTTGTCAGTAACAGAATCAAGGTTCAGACTGGCCAAGATCTGCCCTGGTAACCATCACACCACCCTGCCTCCTGCACTCTTATCTCGGTATTCAGACTACGTTTATTACTGCTGTGGAGTGATGCAATGGAACGTGCAACTAGCCTGGGAACCAGACCTCTGAGAGAGGAGACTTTCCATTGGAAACCCAGGCCAGTCTTTCAGCTGGGGTCTCCCTGTCGCTTTTTGGAGTTCCTTAGTGCTCTGGACAGTGTGGACACATGGAAAAGGCTGGCTGATTTGTTTAACTTACTTAAGGCTTCATTTCCTCACATCTGCCCCGTGTGGAGGGACAAATGTGAGGCTTTCTAAGGCTCTCTCTAGAGCCTGCAGTCCATGTGCACCCCTAATTCATCTCCTGATGGTCCCATGCTCTATGTAGTTGAAAGAGAGGGATGAGCAAATAGGAAACCTGAGTGAGGGAGCAGAGTAGCTTCTGTAGATCCTGAGGCTAAGCCAGTCAAAGGGTTAAAAAGCCCCTCAGAGTGGCAAGTTGGAAGTTCTCTCCCATACTACCAAGGTCACCTGCTGTTTCACACTGGTCCCCACCCTGGGTGCCTGGGGACTGCAGTCTCATAGAAACATAAACAAAAAAATTCTTGCACACAGTAAAAAAAATTGGTTGGTACAGAAAGAAGTAAAAGGCCAAACGTTTCCTCCAGCCATATTTCTGTTTCCAGCAGGTAACCACAGCCATCTTTGTTAGCATTTTCTTATATGTCCTCTCAGAATTTTTTTAGATAAAGAGTGTGTACATGAGAGACAGAGAAAGAGAGAGAGAGAGAGAGAGAGAGAGGAGACACCTTCAGCAGGGTCTCCAAATGCTATAATCCCCTTTCCCCAGCCTTCCAGCTTCTCAGGATCTTGTGTGTGTGTGTGTGTGTGTGTGTGTGTGTGTGTGTGGGTATGGTGTGGTGTGGCTTCAA
>NW_006160041.1:2010170-2039483 GCF_000334495.1 Tupaia belangeri chinensis | reverse complement strand
AACTGGGCTTGCTTAGAAGTTGTTTCTTTTTTTTTTTTTCATAGAAATAGAAGTGTGTATATTTTTATCTACATGCATATGAACAACATGTTATATATATACAGGTTCTTTTAAAATATATAATTAGGATCAGATTAAAATTGTTCAGCAACTGGTATTTTAAACACAGTATGTCTAACTTTTTTTTTTTTTTTTTGCTTGAGAATGCATACACTTGCCAGAAAAAGACAGAGACAAAGAGAGAAGAGAAAGACTCCCCTGTGGGGAATAGTTATACCACAGTCTTCTCCTCCATTTCTCCCTCCTTTCAGGATTTTGGGCACGCCAGCATATTTCTCAGGCTGCTGGGTCCAGGACTTGAACCACCCACTGGCCATGTGGAATCTGGCTGCCTTAACCACCAGCTCATAGAGTTGGCCCATAATTCATTCCTTTTGATGGTTATATATTAAGCCATTAATACAGATGTGTCATAAAGGATTTTATCCCTGTTGGTGGGTATGTGTCTTTATTTTTAGTTTTTAGCCATTTTTAAGAGATTCTGCAATAGATACCCATGTATGTGCATCTTTGCATGGTTGTGCAAGTGTATCTGAAAGATTGCCAGCAGCCATATTAAAGAGTCAGTGTGTATCTAACACATCGAAAACTGTGTGAGATTGCTAAGTTTTCCCTAAAGAGAGTATAATAATACCTACTCCCACCAATGGTGTATTTCTTCCCCACACCATTGCGAGGGTTGATAGGCTCATCTTACAAACTTTACCAATGTGAGAGCAAAGAACGGTATACCGCTGTTTTCCTTGGCATGTGTTTATGAGTTAGGGCGAATACATTTTCATGTGTGTATTAGCCATTTGTGTTTCACTCTCTAAGAATTCACACATTTTTATAGTAGGTTGTTCATCTTTTACTGTTGATGTAATGTATTGTTTAGTTAGGACACTAGCCCAGGGCTGCTTCATCTTTTTTTATTTTTTATTTTTGGAGAGGTTTTTGCTACAGGGTGCGTGCGCTCGCCAGAGTGACAGAGAGAGACAGAGAGACAGAAAGCGAGAAATCGTCCCCCAGGGTGGATGGCCACGCTACAATCCCTTCTCCTCCATCTCTTCTCGGGATCTTGGGCATGCACGCACACGTGCCTGGCGTGAGTTTAAGCCACCAGGTCCGGGACTCGAACTGTGGTCGGCTACATGGGAGTCCAGCAACATAGCCATTACGCTAACTGCTGGTCCTGGGCTGCTGTTAATCTTAAGGGAACCAAGAGGGAACAGAATTTTGAGTACCTGCTAAGTGCCAGGCATAATGTTATGTGTTTTACTTATATTGCCCCCTCTAATCCTCATCACCCCCTGCAATGAAGTTTTTGTTGCTTCAGAGATACTAAGTATTGTCCATGATCTGAGAGCTGGTACTAGGGCACTGAAGTCCAAACCATCTGAGCACTTCTTCCCTCCAGACCAGCCAATCAGTCTGGGAATTCAAGACCAGCACCAGGCAGGCTTGTCCTCTGAGATCCCAGTGGGGAAGGAGAGTCCATTTAATTGTTACCTGTCAGTTTAGTTCTTCTAGGCATTTGAATGACCCTGTCTTTTCTTTCTTTCTTTTTTTTTTAAAGATTTTTTTTTCTTTTTTCTGGGGCCAGCAGCAGATGGCATAGCAGTTACGTTGCTGGTCTCCCACATGGCCAGTTGCAGTTTGAGTCCCAGACCCAGTGGCTTGAAAATCATGCCTGGTACATGTGCGTGCATGCTCAAGATCCCAAGAGGAGAAGGGATTGTAGCTTGGCCATCCTCCCTGGGGAGTGATTTCTCACTTTCCCTCTCACTGTCTCTCCACACTGCAGTCCCTTCTCCCTTCTCCCCTCAGGATTTTGGGCACACATGTACAGTCACCCAGCATGTGTTTTAGGCCACCGGATCCGGGACTGGAACCATGGAGTCAGCCATGTAGGATTCAGAACCTTAACCTCCACATCACCTGGCTGGCCCAGATCCTCTCTTTTCAGTACCTTAAATTACATTATATTAAATTAGCTCTATTTACTTTTAGACCCTGGGATTTTCCCTCTTCTTTTTTTTTCTTTAAAAAAAAAAAAAAAAAAAAAACCTGGGCCTGCCAGGGACATTGGTGCCGAACTCTCACCTGGCCAACCATGGTTCAAATCCTGGACCTGGTGGCTTGCTTTCTTGCTCTCTCCCTCGCTCTCTCATTCTGTCCCACTCTGGTCAAATATAAAAAATAAGTAAATAAAGTTAAGTAAAATAATTTTTTAAAAAATAAAAAGACCTTACAGGGGCTGGCAGATGGTGTGGTGGTTGAGGCACTGGACTCCCACATGGCCAACTGCAGTTCAAGTCCCAGACCTGGGGGCTTGCTTTCTTACTTTCCCTTTCTCTCTGTCTCTATCTCTTTCTCTAGTAAAATGAAAATTAATAATAACTAAATAAATTTAAAAGACCAAAAAACAAGACCTCATAATCATTTACTGCTGCACTTTGGCTTCCATGCCTTAGAATGAGCTACGGAGAGTGCCTGCCAAGACCTGCTCAGATTTTTTTGAAAGAGTGAGTTGGTGAGAGGTCCAAGTGCAAGAGGGACTCCGCACACTGCCAGTGTGTGCTGTCCCTCCACACGGCCTGACAGAGCACAGGGCTCAGGCCCAGCTGCCTGGGGCGTCACAGACGGTCGGCATTTACGGACCAGTGCCTGTACTGAAGCCACTTCTGATTGTGTGCAAAAGAGAATTTTACAGCATTGATGGCCAAGGAAATATATTATGTCGTCAGAGAAGTCATATTTTTCTGTTTTTCTATGCAAAATGCACCATACTAGAGACAGTGTGGGAGGGGGTGAGAGATAAGGAATCAAGGATGGCAAAAAAAGCAAAATATACAGGAAATAAGAAATGGAAAATTATTTGTTGACGATAACACGTATGTTGATGTGCTTGATTGAGCCAATATACAGTGTATTCTGGATGGGAAATCTCATTTTGTATGCTGTAATGATGTATAGTGAATTAATGTAGATAAATACATTTAATTAAAAAATTTAAATTTAAATTTAAATTTAAAAAATGCACCATGACTTTGTTGACAACCCAATAGAAATGAAGGGACCAGTGCTCTCAGATATTTCATAGGATTCATGACTCAGTCTGACTTTATAGTTGATGTGTTCTGGTTTGAGAGATGCCACCTTCCTTCAGAGTACTGGAAATAGGAAAAACAGTCTCTGGCTTTCACATCCTTCCCTTCATTTCTATTGGGGCTATTGTTTCTCATTGTTGTCATCATCCTTCCCCTCACTGTGACTTGGCATTCCATTTCCTTTCAATGGTCCCGTCTCCTAGGAATCGACCTCACATTTTACTTCATAACAAATGAAAGACAGCTAAATGAGAGAGCCCCTCACTGACCTGCTCTTCAAATGGTGGGCTTCTTTCTTCCTAAGTGTTTAGTCTGCACCGTTCCCAAGAACTTGGCCATAACACAAGAGAGGATCTGTTTCATGCAATGAGTTCTGTAGACAAAAGAGTCTTTGCTTCGTGGCAGCTGTGGGAGAAAATGCCACGCTGGCACCTCCTTCCATGGTCTGTTGTTAAGGGAAGCCAAAGTCTGTGGGTGCAGCTGGAGGGAAGTTTGGGCACAGAGGAATCGTCTTCTAAAGGTCTCTCATCCTTTTGTTTATTCTCCTCTCTCCTCAGATGCTGATAGGTCTTGCTGGCTACCTGAGTGGATATGACGGTACCTTTTTGTTCCAGAAGCCCGGGGACAAATACGAGCATCACAGCTACATGGGAATGAGAGGAGTAAGGCTTCCTGACTTGGTATAGATACTGGGCCACACTCACTGAGAAGTGTTATACTTGGAAGCCCTGAGTGGTGGCAGGTGTAGGTCAAGGGATTTAGGGCAGGTAGAAGAGAGGAGGAGGACTGGACACACCTGCTGTGGTGTAGCGATTCAGAACTAAGGTGGGGAGGAAGGGAAGGGAATCCACAGACAGTAGAGAGCTTGCACAGGTTGGCATTTGCTCACGCCGCCCATGAGCACATCAGATCTCAGGTGGAGAGCATCCTGGGTGGGGCCCCAGCAGTCAGGGGCTCCTGTGGCCCCCATATTGACCTTTGTTTGCTGGCATGCCACACGTGCTTCTACTCTGCAGCACAGCTGCTGGGGCGTTGCCTACCTCCCAGAGCCTTTTCTTAAGATTCTGTGCCCCACACCCCTGTCACCAGGTTCTTGCCTTTTGTCCCCTGAAGGTTTCAGGCACACATAGTTTTCCAGCCTTATTTTAAAGGAGGCCATTTGCCTGCTCCATTCCCTCTGTGCTTTGACTGACAACAGTAGCTCGGAACACAGCAGGGCCTGAACACCCAAGTCTCTGGGAAGCCTGGACCTGTCACTAGATGAAACCTGCAGAAACTGACCTCCAGCCTGGAACTCTCAAAGCAGTGTGCATTTACAGCCACCTTCCTCGGGGAGCTCAAGCACGTTAGATCATTGGCTGTGTGCTTACTTGAGGCAAGCATTGGATTATTTGCATGGTCATGTCATGCCGTATTAAACAAGTCCCCTGCTCTCAAGTTCCTTTCCATCAGTGATTTTGTTTTTTCCTAATGACTTTTGAACACCATTCAGCATGCATAATTAGATTTAGGCCTGTCTCACTGGGGACTTGCTCTGGAAATTGAGAAGGCCAAATATAACAGCCTCTTCCAATCTCATTCACACTAGAGTGCATTGCTTTCTGTTGATTAAAAATGACAGCCAAATGTGGGACTTTCTTCTGGATTCATTTTGTTTACTTTTTTTTTGAGAAAGATTTTTGCTTATGGGTGCATGTACTCACTGGAGAGACAGAAACAGAAAGTGAGAAATCATCCCACCAGGGGCAATGGCCACGCTGCAGTCCCTTCTCCTCCATTTTCCTCTTGGGATTTTGGGCATGCATACATGTGTCTGGCGTGAGTTTCAGGCCTCTGGGTCCGGGACTCGAACCATGGTTGGCCCTGTAGGAGGCCAGTGACATAACTACTATGCCATCTATTGGTCCCTCATTTTGTTTACTTTTGATGGGCAGAATAGGAGGATGAAAGCAGGCTGGAGATTTAAAAAAAAAAAAAAAAAAGAAAGAAAGAAAGAAAGAAAGAGGAAGCAAAATCAAACCACCCTTCAGGTACTGAAGTGTCGAGCACTGATTTTCAAAATCAGCTGCATCCTGCAGGTTAAAGAGTGGTTCCTGTGTTATCAAAGAAAAGAGCCAGGGTAGAAATAACAGAATTTTCTACAATATTAAGATACCTTCCGAGAGGTTCTTTTCATTGGGTACCCACAGTTTTGTAGTTGCAGCTGATGTTTTTCAAGTACTTTCTGTGTTAATGAAACTTTAACTCATTTAATAATCTTCAGAGTAAACCTATGTGGTTGGTACCCTAACTGTTCACATAATGCAGATGGGGAGGGTGGGAGGCAGTGCTGTGCAGCTGGTGGTGATGGGGCTGCCCTGCACCACCTTCCTGGCTGACTGGAGGGCACGTCAGTGCATGCGTTGCTCAGTGGGAACATGCTTGTATATCACTCGATTTGACTCTTTGTTGTCACACCACTCTTTCTTTTTCTTTTCTTTCCCTTCCCTTTCCCTTTTCTTCTCTCTCTCTCTCTCTCTTTAAATTTTGCCAGAGGATGTGTGTGCTTGCCAGAGAGAGACAGAGAGAGGGAAAGCGAGAAAGCACCCCCGTGGGGAATGGTCATGCTGCAGTCTTCTCCATTTCTCCCTCTTTACAGGATTTCGAGTGCACACATACACATGCCTGGCATGTTTCTCAAGCTGCTGGGTTCAGGACTCAAACTGTGGAGTCAGCCATACAGCTACCTTAACCACCATGCCACCAGCTAGCCTCCCCTTTCTTCTTTATAGGTGTTTTAGGAGATTTTACGTTACCACAGTCTTGCTTTCATCAGGGTCCTCCATCTTAAACAATAATTTGTAACAAGTAAACTTGTTCCTGATGCCTAGCCTGTCTTCTTACTCAACAGCCTCTCTGTTCTTCCCGTAGTTCTGTGCGTTCCTCGGTTCCTGTCTGGTCCCCTTTGCCTACCTCACTGTGCTGGATCTGTCCAAATCCCACCCGGCAGCACTGCTCGCCGCCGCCCTCATCACCTTCGGTGAGTTGCCTTACTCCCTGTTTTTCGGGAAATGGATAGCTACACTGATTGTAAGTGGAGGTCAATATGTTCCGGGGTCCTTTCAGTGGGCCTAATTAATTGGCCCTGGGTTAAATGTATTACACATCTCATCTGATTCACACTTACACTTATAAATACTTACATATGTAGCAGGCCTTTATATTATGGGAGAGGAGACTTGGCATGTGTAATTGTAAGGAATAGATTATCTCCAAGGCACCATATCAGAGTTTGAAATGGATAATATGATAAATTTGTGAGTATTCATATGTGTGTTGAAGGAAGCTTACAATTCTAGTTTTGCTTCTCTTAAGTTAAGATTAGTTTGCATTCCCTAAACTGATTTTTTTTTTTTGAGAGTTTTTTTTCTTTTTGGGTGCGTGCGCTTGCCAGAAAGACAGTGACAGAGAGATAGAAAGCGAGAAATCACCCCTCCCCCCCAAGAGGATGGCCATGCCGCAATCTCTTCTCCATTATTCTCTCGGGATCTTGGGCACGCACGCACATGCGCCTGGCGTGAATTTAAGCTGTCGGGTTCGGGACGAGAACCGCGGTCAACTACATGAGAGTCCAGTGACATAGCCATTATGCCAACTGCTGGTCCCCTAAACTGATTTTAACCAAATATAAAGGCAGATGCTACAGAAGTATCTGGGTGAGAGAGGATGGCAAAATGGGAATTTAAACATTGTTATGTGGTTGATCTTCACATGCAGAAATGATGTTGATCATAGAAGTTGATCCTGCTGTTAGCTCATTTGTATGAAAGTCCATTCATGACCTCATGGAGTTTAATGTTTATAGGCATCTGGACCAGTCTAGGTGGGTATTGTAGGGGTTGGTTTTGATAAATTTGTTGCATCATTTTGATGGATATATTTGCAGGATCATAGGATTCTTCTGTAGATGACTGGCAGCTTTTCTCTTATATCTTTAACCTCTTTACTTATTTATTCATTCAGTCATTTATTCATTTTTCATTCAATAACTGAATCTTAAGTACCTACCTACCTTGTGCCAGGTCACTTTTCTTGGCCTCAAAAGATACACTGATGCGACACTGCCCTCATGGAACTTCCCTAGTGGGGAGACAGGAATAAGAAAGTAAGCTGTTAACTCTGTAATCTCAAATTCTTGAGCTGTAAGTACAGTGTAGAAAATATTGGGTCTTTGGAAAAATCATGTATTTTGCATAGAAAAATACATCATGACTTTCCTGAGACCCTAATAGAATAGATTAAGGGATAGAGTACTATTTTAGGTAGGGTGGTCAGTGAGGAGCTACCTGAGAAGATAACTCTGAGCAAAGACCTGAGTGAAACAAAGGATCAAGCCCTGAAGAGATCTGAGGTAAGAGTGTCAGGCGAGGGAACGGTATGTGCAGTAGTCCTGGTGCAAGGCTTAGTGGCTTCAGGGTGCACCAAAAGGCCAGTATGGCACAGGTGGAGTGAAGGAGGCTGAGGGTGTTTGGAGGTGAGATTGGACAGGGAGGGAGACTGCAGTCTCAGCAGCCATCATAATTTGTGAGTCTGAGTAATATAGGAAGACATTGGAGGGCTTAAAGGAAAACTTGATGTAATGAGATTTAAGTTAAAAAGAGAAATCACTCTGGCACCTGTGTGGAGACTCAAACTCAACAGAACCTTC
Source organism: Tupaia belangeri chinensis (assembly GCF_000334495.1). NCBI lineage: Eukaryota > Metazoa > Chordata > Mammalia > Scandentia > Tupaiidae > Tupaia > Tupaia belangeri. The sequence goes on along the minus strand of NW_006160041.1, from coordinate 2,031,644 downwards.
ATGTAAAAGGTAAGACTCTTAGGTCTAGGTAGTTTGCAGCTATGTAAGCAGGGTGGCAGAACTCCTATCCAAATGGTGGAAATGAGGAAGAGACCTCGTCTCCAGGCTGCTCTGAGTGAGTAATGTATCCTTTCTTGGGTTGAAGGCCTAGAGGTGGTGTGAAGTGCTGCTTCTCGTCATTGGGCTTTGGTGTACCCAAAGCTGTGTCTTTCCACCTCTCTGATGGCTTGGTGGCCCATCTCGATTGCAGAGATGCTCACGTACCAGTATGTGTAAGGGGGACTGTCTGTAGTGCTTAGTTTTTAGGAGATCCCTCCCTTGACTTCGCTTTATGACCAGCGAGCTCTTGTTTTTCAGACACAGGATGCCTCACGCTGTCCCAGTACATCCTCCTCGACCCCATCCTGATGTTCTTCATCATGGCTGCCATGCTGAGCATGGTCAAGTCCAACTCCTACGCCGACAGGTCAGAAACACCATTTTCAGGAGGGGGAGGGTCAGAAGCTGTGAAAGTCCGTAATTCCTGGAATAGCCAGGGCTGGGGTGGGGCTGGTACCTAGTGGACATATCTTGAAGCTGAGTTTAAGGCAAGCATACTTTTTATTCTTTTTTTTAAAAAAAACTTATTTTCTTCATTTTTTATCATAAAAACAGATTTTAAGAAGTTCTGTATAAATGCTTTTGCTTTACAGAGGACTGAGAAAATGTTACTTGTTTTCCTCAAAAGTATTAATGGATCGTCTGAGAAGTCATGACTTGTTTTCCTATGCATCATGACTTTTCCAATAACCCAATATATTTACAGTGGGGGTACAATTGGGTAAGGGTGAATTGTTAGGAGTTTATGGATATTTTGAAGGGATTCTTCCCCCACCCACCTCTCATGAGCTACCCCTTAGCACCAGTGCTGACTCGGGTATCTGGGGACAACTTTATCCTTCACATTCTTTGTCCTAGAGGGGAGAGACCATGTTACGTGCTGCCTGGTAACTGTTTATCTCCCTGCCCTTGGTGCTTGCATCTAGTTCTGAGTGATGATGGGAATAACGTATGTAAAAATTTTCCTGAATGATCTATACCAGTCATGAGGATCTTTCCAGGTCCTGGTCAATTCTAAAGCTGGTCTGGAGGGCCTACTCTACCTCCTGAATAGACTTTTCCAGATTATTCTTCTGAGAGAGTAAAATAGGTCATTTGTTCTATTCAAACCCAAAGAGTTGGCCTCTCCTAGACTTTTTCACAAGTCAACTTGGCTTCACCCATGGTCAAGCTCACTAAGGTACGTAATGCTAATGAAACCTGATCCAGTGACTACCAGCCCATTCTGTCCTGGAGTTGTCTTCTGCTTCTGTTGCATCCACTTCCACCTACCATTTCTTTCCCTTTTTTTTTTTTTTTTTCCTGGAGAGATTTTTGCTACAGGCTGCATGCACTCGCTGGGTAGACAGAAACAGACTGAGACAGACAGACAGACAGGAAGTGAGAAATCAACCCCCAAGGGGATGGCCATACTGCAGTCCCTTCTCCGTTCTTCTCTTAGGATTTTGTGCACATATGCACATGCACCTGGTGTGAGTTTCAAGCCACTGGGTCCAGGACTTAAACTGCAGTCGACCACATGAGAATCCAGTGCTTTACCCACTATGCCACTTGCTGGCCCCCAGCTACCATTTCTTAAATACATACTATGTTCCAGATACTGTTCTAGAAGCTGGAGGTACAGAGGCATGTCGTCTTGGCTGTTAAAGAACATTACTGTGGCAGAAGAGGCAGCCAGATGTCAGGAAATTGCAACACAGTGTGCTAGGACCTTATGTGTAGCAAAATGGTTAGGAATGCTGACCTCAGACCTGATTGCCTGGGATCTACTATGCTCCACTGCTTGCTCGATACATTGTTTAATCTCCCTGTACCTCAGTTTTCTCATGTGCAAAAGAAGGTAGTAGAAGGATCTCCCTCATGGGGTTGTAGTGAAACTTAGAAGAGTTCATCTGTATGGACCCTTTTCACAGAAAAACATCGTACTCACTTTCACCCTATACTTTCCCTGAAATTCCTAGGGTTTCCTAGACCATCATCTCCTTGGAGCCACGTCACAGTCCCCTGAGGTTAGGAACCCCAAGGTAGAAGTCACAGCCCAACCTCCCTGACTCAGAGAACTTGGGCCTTAGGCCTCTACTCTTGCTTTCCAGTTTGGTTCCAGGTGGCAAACTAAATTCTGTCTTGTTGGTTTTCAGGCCCTTCTCTGCCCCCTGGTGGTTTTGGCTCAGCCTGACTGGAGTCAGTCTCGCTGGTGCTTTAGGGGTCAAGTTCGTTGGCCTCTTTATCATCCTGCATGTGGGGCTGAACACCATCTCAGACCTTTGGCACCTGTTTGGAGACCTCAGTCTTTCATTGGTGAGAACCTAATAAGTGCTGTAGAAATGTCTTTGCAGCAGTGTTGCCCAGCAGGAGCCAGTGCCTCTGCTGCACACAGTGGGGGTGTTCTTTCCATAGATGGCAGGGTATCGGGGAGGGGGCCAGCTGAGAGGCTGGACAGGTAAAAGGGAGAAAATGACTAATATCTCTGGAGCTCTCCTTTGGTATTTCCCCCCCATAATATCTTTTTTTAAATTTTTTTAACTTTGTTATTATTTTTTAAATTTAGCCAGAGAAGGGCAGAGAGAAAGAGAAAGTGAGAAACCAAGCTGCCAGGTCTGAGATTCGAACTGTAATCAGCCATGTGGGAGCCCAGCATTTTTAACCACCACTTTACCCAGTGGCCCCTCCCCTTAATATCTTTTAAATGTTCTAACTACCCGACCCGAGGATTCTGTCCAGCTGGGTTCATGCCACGTGTGTGGCACACACTGACTGCATGGGACCTGCAGTAAAGTGGGTGGGGTGACTTTCTGGATTCACAACCTTCTTTACTTGACCCAGGATCTCCAGATTTGGAAGCCAATAGCTTTTTTACAGAAAGGCTAAAAATGTTCATTTATTCTTTACTGTTGGCCATTTAAAAAATTATGGCTTATACTTAACAACTTACATATTATGTACATATGAGAAATAAGGAATAACGAGACTTTATGTGCCCACCATGCTGTATTGGCTTCTCTTTGCAGGTGACTTTGGGGAAACACCTGACTGCACGCATCCTGTGCCTCATAGTGCTCCCCCTGGCTCTCTACACGGCCACTTTTGCCGTTCACTTCACAGTGCTGAACAAAAGGTACAGTTAGAGCCTCTCCAGGGCTTTGCTTCTGGTCCGCCCCTTGGCCCTTGGCCCATGATGGGCCGTGTGATTGCCTGAGTCTGCAGTTAGAATGGGATAACAGAGGGGCTCAGAGACAGGGCTAGTGTGGGGTGGGGTGGTGCTTAAAGCACTGGATTCCCACATGACTGACCATGGTTCAAGTGCTAGACCTGGCAGCTTGAGAATCATGCTGGGCACATATGTTCACATGCCCAAAATTCCAGGAGGAGAATGGAAGAGAAGGGATTGCAGCATGACCATTTCCTCTAGAGGTGATTTTCACTTTCCCTCCTCTGTCTTTCCCTGGTGAGTTCACACACCCTATGGTAAGAACCTTAAAAAAAAAAAAAAAGTGGTCCCAGGGTCTATCTTTGTTTTTGTTGCCCCCTTTTCTCTATCCTCTGGTTATCCATGGGTTTGGAAGGGCCATGAAGGGAAAGGAGAATTTTTTATTTTTTAAAGAATTATTTGTTTTATTTTATTATTATTTTAAAATTTTATTACAGGGCATGTGCACTCAGCAGAGACAGAGAGGGTCAGTGAGAAGGCAAGCCGCCAGGTCTGGGATTCAAACTGTGTCAGCCATGTGGGAATCCAGTGCATTAACCACCATGCTACTTGCTGGCCGCAGAAGAGGAGAATTTCTTAATATCCAACTGCCCCTTACCCCTAAACAATGTCCCTGGTAGGGGGTGGAGAACCGTGGGAGTGCAGTAGGAGTAAGGGTAATAATGATAGCACCACAGCCAGAGCTCCCATCTAACGAGGAGCTACTAAGCGTCAGGAATTACAGTCAGAGTTTTGTATATCTTATTATATTGTCATCATTTGTGTGTTCTTTTTGTTTTTTCAAATCTCTAATTTATAAATGAGGAAACGAGACTGAACAAGGCTAGGTATCTTGCCTACAGTCACCCAGCCAGTTAGTGACTAAGTTGGGATTTGGACCCTAATTACTCTGGCTCCATCACCCGTGTCTGTCCCCTGATAGCATGCTGCCACTTTGATTCCATTTCTTTTGAACTGACTGAGCAGAATCTTCCCTGGCTCCTGGGAGATAACAATTTCACGCATGAACTTGGCTCTTGTCTGCTCCTCCTTTTCTCGCAGTGGTCCTGGCGACGGTTTCTTCAGTTCTGCCTTCCAGGCCCGGCTTTCAGGAAACAACCTTCACAATGCCTCCATCCCCGAACGTGAGTGTCCCTGGGCCTTTACAGAGGTGGAAGGGCAGAGGCGTTTCCTGGGGGGTTGAACTGAAAAAAACACCCAAGTATGATGGCTTGAGTTATTTTAGCCTGTAGATGGCTAAGTGGAAGGAAGTCCCAGTTGATCTGATAAGAATACTCAGGAGAGTGAATCAGGGCAGCGCCGAGGACATCCTGAGCAGCAAGCTCTTTGACCTTGAAGAATGGCTTCTCCTTTGTGGTATTAAAGCCAGCTCTGTGGGAAGGACTGTCAGAACTGGTGACAGCACAAGGACCTCTGGGGCCAGCCGTCAGTTTCCATCACAGTATTGTGTGACTTAGATCCAGTCACTTACTCACAGGTATTAACTGAGCAAGTGTTCACCCTGCAGAGAGTCTGGTGTGGAAGATCTCCCACACACTGTGTGTGCTGTACATATGTGCATCGCTAAATACTAATGACGAGCACAGGCTCTGGGATTGAAGGCGTGAGAGGTCACTGCTTCTGGGCTGTGGGAGGGGATCAGAGCCACATGGAATGGGTTGCTCTAGAGTCAGACCCTGGGAGGATGAGGCTTCTTAGATTTCACCAGGAAGAGAGGGGAGGGGAGGGCATATCAGGCAACAGGGACAGCATTGATCAAAGTGGAAAACGGCAAAACTCAAGGCACAGGTTATATGCAGAAATATGCAAGGTAAATGTGAAAAGAAGGTTGGTCTAGCTTATGAGAGTTCGCCATGTCTGGCTGAGATATTTGGCTTCAGGAAATAGGCAGAGGAGACTGGTACAGGTCTTGGAGCAGCCAGGAGGCCAGGGAGGCTGCAGGAGATGGCACTGGTGGAAGCATGTCGAATGGTTCGGGAGGGAGCAGGATTGGAGGCAGGGAAATCCTCTGGGCAGCTGTTGCAGGAACTGGGCTGGGCACGGTAGTGGCTGCTACCGGGGTGAGGCAAATGGGTCTACACTGGGAGATTGATGAGAAAGATGAGAGCTAGAGTGTCCGTGACTGCTCCTGGAGGTGGGGCCACGCCTTCCTCAGTGTAGTCCCTCCAGTGCCTTGCACAGTGCCCGAAACACAGTGGGCTCTCCCAGACTGTGGGAAGAATGAAGAATAGGGACACAGGAGGAAAATACGGTTAGGAGGGACACATAGTAGGTTCCACATTAGAGAGGTCACCTTTGAGTTGCCTGGGGAAATCTGTGCCTTGGGGCCAGCGGGCTTGGGGCTGGTGCTTTCAAAGGAGAAATCGGCCAAGTGAAGGGGCATTTGATGTTTACGGCAGTGGCTGCGATCTGCAAGGAGCCTGTGGGAAGAGGAAAAGAGCAGGGCCTCAGTTCAGGTCATGGGAGAATACACAAGGGTGAGGAACTGGGGAAGGGACTGAGGGAGTGCGGGGCTCAGAAGCGGGGACAGAGCATTTCTAGATGCAAAGGTAGAAGCATTCCGGGGCCACAGGCGCTCGTCTGTACAAGAAGTCAGATAAATGGAGTTGAACAGGTGAGCAGATTCCTACCCATTATTTAAAGGCCTCGCCCAGCTAGGATCTCTGCTGTCAGGTCATCTTTGTTTTACTCCTTGGGAGAGAATTCGTCCTCCCCTAATCTGAGCTTCCACCATGTCACACATTGTCACACCTTCAGGGAGCACTTGCCTGTTGTCCCGTACTTGTCAGTGTGTGGAGCCATTTTCCTTCCAGTCAGGGCTCTCTCAGGGCTGCAGCCAGGCCTCCTCCACCTTTGGTTTCACTGTGTAAGGCATGTCTTCTGTGGATTGACTGCTTGAGCAAGGAAGACGGGTAGGCCATCTCTGGTGCAGTGTGAGACTGGCGGGGCACCCAGCTTCCAGGGGATAGAGAAGAAAGACATACAGAAGGAGGTTTTTCAGTGCCCCGGCCTGCAGGAGGAAGGGCTGCTCTTGAGAAAGCAGTTTACTCTGTGTGTGTGCATGTGTGTATAATTCAGAGTAAAAAAAACAGTTATTTCATGTGGTACTAGATTCAAAAGGCACAAAATGATATAGAATGAAAAGTCAATCTTATCAGTCCGTCATAGTGTTAAACCTTGGAGAACATTCCAAATGAAGACATGAAATGCCTCTTCCTTTATTCTGTTGAATGCACGTACATACCTTGACTGATTAGTCATTTCTAGTGTTAAACTATTTTGGCCTAAAACAGCCACTGTACTTGCACACTTGGATTCTTTTTTTTTTTGGAGAGATTTTCGCTATAGGGCGCATGCGCTCTCCAGACAGACAGAGAGAGACAGAGAGATAGAAAGCTAGAAATCACTCCCCGGGGGGGATGGCCACGCTGCAATCCCTTCTCCTCCATTCTCCTCTTGGGATCTTGGGCACGCACGCACACGCACCCGGCGTGAGTTTAAGCCACTGGGTCCGGGACTCGAACCATGGTCGACTACATGGGAGTCCAGTGACGTAGCCATTACGCTAACTGCTGGTCCCAGCACACTTGGATTCTTAAGGTAAGCCAAAATTGTACATGTTAGGCGGTTTTCCTGAGCTGGTTGCTAGGTTATAGGCAATCATAGCTGCTAGGCTTCAGTCAATTACAGGCATCCTGCCTTTTAAACCGTGTTAATGCAAACAAACTTCAAAATGTAACCCGTGATTTCTCTACCTCACTCCCTCACATTTTTTGTAGAACACTTCCCTTTTTACTCCACACGTCACTTTTCCTGTTCTGCCAGCTTCAATGCCAAGTTGACCACGAGGCTGGCTGGAGTTGTCCAGAAGTCCGGGACAACTGCTTGATTTAAGTCATATTAAGATTTGCTCTATTAAAACTCTGTTAAATTGACTGGTTTAATTTTCTTTTAACACTAGTCTTTTGCTATTGTAAATGGTTCTTCCTTAACGGCAGTACCAACACAGCTTCTTCCGAAGTCCTCAGAAGGTGGGGCGGGAAGGGTACAGATGGGGCCCTGTGGAACTCCCTCATGAGTCGACTCTGTTGGAGGAGGAAGGCATCTGTGCTTCCTGCCCTAGACAGTGCCGGCCCAGGCGAGTCTCAGAGGGCTAGTGAGTCCTGTGGTTTCAGAGACCTCTCCCAGGCAGGAGCCGCCTTTAGCACCATGCCAGCTCACCTGTCACTGTCTTCCTTCCTCGCAGACCTGGCCTATGGCTCTGTGATCACCATGAAGAATGTCCGCATGGCCATCGGCTATCTGCACTCCCACAGGCACCTCTACCCCGAGGGCGTTGGTGCGCGCCAGCAGCAGGTCAGTGAGCCTTCGAATGTTTGTACGTGGTAACACCCAACTGTCGGCCATGACCGAACCCCCGACTTACTTGCTTTTTTGCTTCCCATCCTTTGCTGCTGCTGTTTCTCCTGCTTGAAACATTTCCTTGCCCTGTTCCTTCCTCCGCATTTGTCTGGATAGCCTCAGCTGCTTTAGGCTTAGATGTTCTCTGGCTATCAAGACCCACCTCTCCCTGGTACTGGGTTAGGTATCCCTTTTACAAAAGGCTTTCTCGGCCCCCACATACCTCAGCATTTTTTTTCCACATACCTCAGCAGGACCCTGTTAATGCAAACAAACTGCGAGTGCTTCCTCCATGTCTGTGCTGCTCGATTGCCAGCTCCTGGAAGGCTCCAGTGCCCAGCTCAGTGCCTAGCGTCAAGTGCATGATGAGTAAAATGTAATAGTTATGAACACAGACCTTGGGGCCAGGCTAGATTCTCGTGCCCTGGTTCCATACAGACGACAACTTTGGACAAGCTTCATTGCTCTTTTGTCCCTCAGTATCCTCGTCCTTCTTCTTTTTTTTTTTTTTTTTAAATTATTTGATTAAGCTTTATTTTTTATTTTATTTATTTATTTTTTAATTTGACCAGAGAAGGGCAGAGTGTGTGTGTGTGTGTGTGTGTGTGTGTGTGTGTGAGAGAGAGAGAGAGAGAGAGAGAGAGAGAGAGAAAGTGAGAAGGCAAGCTGCCAGATCCAGGACTCAAATTGCAGTCAGCCATGTGGTAGTCCAGCGCCCTTAACTACCATACCACATGCTGGCTCCCAGTGTCCTCATATTTAAACTGGGACCCCTCTCCATCACAGAGTTGTGAGGATCAAATGAGCTAACCTGAGGGCTAGCCCCAGTAGCGTCTGGACAAGTGGACCCACTGCGTCCATGGTAGGGAGCATTGGTGTGGCTGTGGTGGATGGTGCCTGAGAGGGAGGAGCAGATGTTAAAGGGTGGTGGTGCCTGGGAGAGGCCTCTGTTTTAGTGGATTTGGCTTTGTTCCATAGACTGAGGGAAGCCACAGAAGTTACTAAATGATGACAAGGTGTGATTAGATCTCTAGATCAGAACAGTACCTTCAATGAGAGTGAGATGGATTGCCAGTAAGGAGGCAGTAATCATGACGAAGGTTGGTAAATGGAGGCAGAGACCATGGGGATAGAGGTTGGGATTGATTCAGGGCACACCTCACAGGTGTAATGTCAGGGCCCAGTATCCGATGGATGTCAGGAAGAGTTCTGCTCAGGTCCATATGGATGCCAAGGTGTACCGTGGTACACCTTTCACCATAATCAGAAACAGAAGAGGAAGGATTGCATTGGAGAGTTTTCCTTTGTGTATTTTAGATTTGGGGCTTATCTCAGGACAGAGATTGGAGAATGGAGCAAATGGGTATTGACGCACAGTAGGATGGTGGCAGCACACAGTGGAATGGGTGGCATTGCCCAAAAAGGTTGTGCAGAGGGACAAGGCCCACTGAAGGAACCCTAGAGACCACTACCATTTAGGGCAATGTTCATAGATGCTCTGAGTGGAGCCAGGGGAAGAAGCTGAGAATGAGGAGGCATGAACAGGGAGGTTGGAGTGGGGAAGAATACAGAGAGACCCGGTCTCTGGAAGCAGGAGGTGGTCTGCAGCTCAGGTGCTGCAGAGAGCTCAGAAGGTGAGGCCTGGAAGGCATGATAGGCTGGACCTCTGATGATGGCAGGTCCAGTGGGGCGACAAGGGCAGAAGTTGCAGATGCAATGACGTAAGGGGTAAATGGGAGGTGAGGAAATAGAGGCTGCAGGAAGGCTGTTATTCTGAGATGCTTGTAAATGAAGTTTCTCCTTGAAAATGACCAGTGTCTTCATTTGGCCAAAAGTTTTGTTTCTCAGAATACTTCATTATTATTTCCTTTTTAGTAACTGAAAAGTTGACCCATGGTGCTGGGTTTTAGTGTCTGTTTTTCATCCTTGATTCTCCAGTGGTTCTAGCCCAGTGGCTCTCAGCCCTGGTGCACTTTAGAGTCCACTGGAGAGCTTGTAAAATATTCTGATGTGTGGGTTGTACCGCGGAGATTCTGACTTAATTAGTCTAGGATGGGGCCCATGCATTGTGCATTTTTGTATTGATTTCAAGCACCTTAGAAGATTCTCATGTACAGCCAGGGTAGAAAATTACAGCTAACCGTTCCTGGGTAATACCTTGCTGCAGGTGTCATAAAGAAGATAATAATGCTATGGCTTGGTGGCCAGGAACATCTGTACTGTGTAAAGGGAGAGAAAGGCTGAGTTCTGAAAGGTCCGGTTACGTGAGTCTCGGTTACACACTTGGAACCCATGTGTGGAGGTGTGAAATCATGATGGTGACGTAGGGAGAGCCAAGGGATGGAGGTATCTGCCTTTGTCATTAACTGAGCCACTTAGCGTTTCTCAGCCCATTTCCTCATCTGTAAATAGATAAACAACACCTAGTGGTCTTCCTGCCCAGTTTAACATCTGTAGGTCTCAGTTTTCAAGTGTTTTTAAAATATATGTAAATATAGGGCCTGAAAAATACACACACATACACACACACACATAATATACATATGCATTTATTGTCATTTCTCTATGATCACCAAAATTTTAACTTCTTATATATTCTTTTTTTGTTTGTTTTTGCCTTAGGGTATATGTACTTGCCAGAGAGAGACAGAGAGTGAAAGTGAGAAATCATCCCCTAGAGGGATGGCCACACCTCAATAACTTCTCCAGCCACCTTTCAGGATTTTGGGCATGCATGGTGTGATTTTCAAGCCATCAGGTCCAGGCCTCAAACTGTGGTTGGCCATGTGGGAATCCAGCACCTTAACCAAAACACTACCTGCTGCTGGCCCTATTTGTATATTCTTTTTTTTTTTGGAGAGGTTTTTGCTATAGTGTGCATGCACTTGTCAGAAAGATAGAGAGAGACAGAGAGACAGAAAGTGAGAAATCACCCCCCAGGGGAGTTGGCCACGCCACAGTCCTTTCTCCTCCATTCTCCTCTCGGGATCTTGGGCATGCACGCACATGTGCCTGGTGTGAGTTTTAAGTGTCGACTACATGGGAGTCCAGCGACATAGCCATTACGCTAACTGCTGGTCCCCCCACTTGCATATTCTTACAACTACCATCACTAATGTTTTTCTGAGTAACAGAGCAAAACCACTCAGACAAGGCAGCCTATTTCATATATGCAAAATATACTTTTCCTCCTAAATGATCATTACAAATCTCTTTGCAAGTAAATCAGTCATGTTTTGTCCAATTGGAGTTGAAAAACTCATGCTGCAAGAGAAATGCCTATATTTCCATTGTTTCCAGGTTTACATATTTGTTTACATAACTGGCACAATTGTATTTGGATGATCTCTATCCTGGAGATAGAGTTAGATTTTCTGGTGTGAATCCTGTCTCCCCTAACTCATAAGCTGTGTGACCTTGAGCAAATGGCTTAACCTCAGTTTCCTCGTAGGCAGCGGGGAGGAGATAACCATAGTGTGGAGCTGACAAGACTTGCCTGCTCCTTAGGACAGTGTCTGGTTTTAAGTAGCAGCCATTTTCAGCAGCAGCATTTCATGAGCCTTTTTTCATGCTGCTAAAAAATGACCTGAAATATTTTTTGTGACTGTATAATGTTCCATCCTATGGACATACTATCAATAGTATGTCTATTCCTGTATTAGTAGACCTTCATACCATTTTTAGATTTTAATTTTAGCACTTTTTAGCACATTTTTAGCATGCACACACACAGCCTTTTCTTTCTTTTTTTTTTCTTAACTTGCCAAGGGCATGTGTACTTACTTGCTGGGGAGAGACAGAAAAGAGAGAGACAGAGAGAGAGAGAGAAAGCACCCCCTCCCAGGAAGGTTAGCCATACCACAGACCCTTCTCCCCCATTTCCCCTTGGGATTTTGGGCATGCACACACACGCACTTGGCCAGGTCTGGGATTCAAACTGCACAGTTGGCCATATGGGATCCATCTACCTTATCCACTATGCTACTGGCTGCCCACCCCTCACATACATACTTTTTAAAGAAATCAGTGTGTACAAAATGTCTGTGGGTTAAAATTCTAGGACGAGGTATTTATAGAGCTTTTTAGTTTCCTTTGGCCACATTATATAAAATGTAATACCATGAATTTTTCATTTAGTGAGTCTGAGGCATGGTCTTAATTACTTTTTAAAGTACACTAAATCTACTCTTCTTTTATGCAAGTATTGTGGTGTCTCCCTAGAGAAGGCTGAAACTTTAAGGACAAGATACAGAGAACTTCAAAGAGACAAATCAAAAAGGCTTGCATGGGTCAAGGCCTCTACCTGTGGAAGGAAGGGAAGAGTCTCTCACCAATGCTACTGAGCCCTTTGGGAAACACGGCCCCCTTGGGCTGGTGCTGGGATACTGAAGGAGGCTTCCCCAGTGTTGCTTTGCTTGATTGTCTGTGGTCAGCTGTGCTGATAGTGATGGCATTCTCCCTCCCGCCTCCTCCTCCCTCTGCTCCCACCCCCACCTAGGTCACCACCTACTTGCACAAGGACTACAACAACCTGTGGATTATCAAGAAACATAATACAAACTCAGGTAATGTGATCAGGACCTGATGCTTCTTGTCTCACCGCCTGCTCTGAACCCTTCTTAACATTTCTTTTGCCTCCAAGAGAATGACACTGAGATGGACTTCCCTGATCATCTTTGATAACATCTTTACTAAGGTCTTAGTTATCCTCTTGGCAGTTATTTATCGAGCACCTACTATCGTCCAAGCACTATTGTAGGCAGAGGATAAGCACTTAGCAAAACAGAGCTTTTTTCATCTTGAGGCCAGAGAGCAGGGCTAACGCTCAGACTTACCCCAGGAAGAGGTTACCTAAGTATGTATCAGGGGCTGGTGAGTACCAGCCGAGGGTACCTGGCAACTGCTCTCATTTCACACCCAGCCTCACAGCTCCCAGCCTGTGATGCAGCACAGGTTGTCTTGTCTCAATGAGACAGAGTGCCAAATACTGCTCATTCCTGGACTGAATCCGTTCATTAGAAATCTGGGCCTGCCAGCCCTGTCACTGGGCTTGTCCAGTCTGGCGCCTAGAGCATTACTCAGCGTCTTCTGGTCTGCCTCTGACTGGCTTGCGTGAAATAACTGAAGCATACCGGTTGGGCTCTCAGGACTTTATGACAAGAGCAAGAGCTTTATCTAGCTCTTCCATTCTTTGGCCAGACAGTTGGCTACCTGCAAGCTCTGTCTCTGCTGCAGCTGAGAAGAGGACAGAGGGCATTGTTCCCTCACCTCTGAGCCCAGTGTCACTGCTGATAGTCCTATGCCACAGGAATTCTCTGGACTCTTTAGCAAACGCCACCTGCCTCAGCCTCTCCTAAGGCAGCCTCCTGAGCCAATGTGGAGAAGGGCGCAGCTGCACATCAAAATTACCTTCTTTGTTCCTTGTTCCACCTTCTCTATTGCCATTTCTAGGCTAGAAATGTGGCAAACACAACCACCATCTTTGTGTCCCATTCCTGTTACTTAAATGATTGCACCATTGGACAGAGTCTGTTTTTCACATCTTTGTAATACTAGTGTTGGCTGTGTCTTAATCCAACAGGCCAAACATCAGTGGTCTCTCACAATGAGGAGTTAGGAGGGAAGACCAGCTTTATTTCTAAGTCATGTGGGCAGATACCTAGTCTTCAACATCCCTGGTCTATTATTCCATTGTGTCTTCTAAGTTAAGATGGTTGCATTTCACCCAAGCAACTAAGGATTTTATGGGAACTTTACAAACTAAGACCATTGTGTTCTTATAGCTATAAATGCTACAAATCCCTATGAGATCAAAATTTTCCCTCCCTATTGACCTATTTGATATGTCATCTTGTAATCAATATTTTTCAGGGACCTTGAAAGACAGCATAGCAATGGGCATCTCTGCATTTGAATTCTCTTTATTCTCTTGAGAGTCAGTGATTGGCACTGGCAAATTTATCTTTCCTGACCTTGATCTATTTATAGTGTTGGTGTCTCACTGTTTGGGACACAAATTTGCAAGGATCCAGTCTGTGTTGTTATGATTTCTGCCAGCTTCGTTTCCATATCATTGCCTTTCTAGATCTTGATCTGTCTTGACTTCCAGATATTGACCTCCAGATAAGGAGATATTTAACTATTTCAGCACTTTCTTCTCACACTGTTGCAAGTCTGTTGCCGGAGACAAGATAATCACTAGAAAAATCTGCATTCTTTAACATTTGTTTTTTTAGGAGAGTTGGGCAAATGGTCATTCGCATGGGATTCATTTTTGGGAGACTATAGTATTACTACTAAAAGGAAGAGTGATGATTTCGCTTCCCAGTGTCAGCTCCGGTGGGGTTTCAGTGCCTGTCAGATAGGGGTCACATCCCCAGCCTGGCCTCTGTAGTAGTCCCACTCTACCTTACTTACATCCTCATCTCCCGTTCCAACTTTTCCTCCTCCCCACCCAATGGTAGGAAACCATTTGCCATTGATCAAATGAGTTTTGTTCTTTCCTGCCTCTGTGCCTTTGCCCTACTCGTTCACCTGGGAGAATTCTCCCCTTCTGAGTCTTTCCAAGTATGTCTCTGAGATACCCTTCTCTAATCATCTGAGGCAATTAAGGCCCTTACTCTTTGTTCTCTCAGTACTCTTAGTATCTCTAGCACACATCGTGTGGTACTGTAGCTGTTTACCCCTCGGCCATAGATTGATACTAGCCTAGTCAGTGAATGAGTCCAGGGACCAATGCTCGTGTCTCCTTGGCAGATCCCCTGGACCCTTCCTATCCAGTGGAGTTTGTGAGACATGGGGACATCATTCGCCTAGAACACAAAGAGTAAGTGAATTTGCTATTTGGATAAATAAGTGGGATATGGGAACCAAGAGCAAAGAGTTCTTTTAAGAAATAAAATGAGGACCAGCAGATGGCATGGTGGTTATACCACTAGACTCACGCAGAGCCGACCATGGTTTGAGTCCCAGACCTGGTGGCTCAAAAATCATGCTGGATGCATGTGTATGTACATGCCCAAGATCCCAGGAGAATGGAGAAGGGATTGCAGCATGGCCACCCCCCAGGGGGCGATTTCTCACTTTCCCTCTCACTATCTCTGCCTCTTTCTCCAACAAGCACATGCACCCAAGGCAGAAACCTCTAAAAGAAGGAAATAAAATGAAGAGAAGTCAGATTTGAATGAGGCTCTAGAAAATGGAACAAGGCTGCTGTTTTATGAAGGTTGATAAGATAAGCAGGCCAGCCCTTCGCCTGCCTATTTGAGTTCTGGGGAGCTTTTAACTCTAAGGGTACTTTTCAGTTTCCCTTCTTCTAGAGGAAAAAACAAAAAGATTGAGTTGTCCAAAGCTGCTTCTTAAGTGGCTACCTTTAGAAAGGTGTAGGAGTCGATTTCTGATAATATAGTAAACCAGGTGACTTAGCCAATGCTCTAACTGAAAATGATAAAAAACGACTAAAGAATAATATTAAAAAATTCTTCTTAAGAGCATTCAAAAGCTAACAAGATTTTGAAGAGTTACCAGGCCCGGCTCAAAAATCATGCTGGATGCATGTGTATGTACATGCCCAAGATCCCAGGAGAATGGAGAAGGGATTGCAGCATGGCCACCCCCCAGGGGGCGATTTCTCACTTTCCCTCTCACTATCTCTGCCTCTTTCTCCAACAAGCACATGCACCCAAGGCAGAAACCTCTAAAAGAAGGAAATAAAATGAAGAGAAGTCAGATTTGAATGAGGCTCTAGAAAATGGAACAAGGCTGCTGTTTTATGAAGGTTGATAAGATAAGCAGGCCAGCCCTTCGCCTGCCTATTTGAGTTCTGGGGAGCTTTTAACTCTAAGGGTACTTTTCAGTTTCCCTTCTTCTAGAGGAAAAAACAAAAAGATTGAGTTGTCCAAAGCTGCTTCTTAAGTGGCTACCTTTAGAAAGGTGTAGGAGTCGATTTCTGATAATATAGTAAACCAGGTGACTTAGCCAATGCTCTAACTGAAAATGATAAAAAACGACTAAAGAATAATATTAAAAAATTCTTCTTAAGAGCATTCAAAAGCTAACAAGATTTTGAAGAGTTACCAGGCCCTGCAAAGATGCCATATACTAGAATTATCAGAAGCAGATATAAAAAAAAAAAATCAGGGATATAAGTATATATGAGTGTGTATGTAGAAAAGTGGTTAGCCATGATTTTTCTCTAGTCAGTTGGATTTTGGATAATTTAATTTTTTTTTTAATTTGCCAGAGGGCATACGTCCTTACCAGAGAGAGACAGAGAAAAGGAGAAATCACTCCCCAGTGGGGCATGGTCATGCTGCAATCCCTACTCCTCCATTTCTCCATCCTGTCAGTATTTTAGGCATGCACGACACACACGCCTAGTGTTATTTTTTCAACTGCTGGTGTTGGGATTCGAGCCATGGTTGACCATGTGAGATCTAGTGCTCTTAACTAATTGGCTTTGGGGCTGGCCCAAGAATTTTGAATACTTTCAATTTTTATTTAATTGTAATTAAATAAAATTTATCATTAATTAAAATTAATTGCTATAATTAAATTTTATTTTTTTAATTTCTAAAAATTTTATAAGAAATATTTGTTACTTAATATGGATAAAAGTAAGAGTTGTTATTAAGAACTGAATAACTGGGGCCAGCAGGTGGCATAGCAGTTAAGGCGCTCAACTCCCATGTAGCCAACTGCAGTTGAAGTCCTGGACCTGGCATCTTGAAACTCATGCCAGGCACATGTATGTACATGCCTAAAATCCAAAGAGGAGAGAGAATGAAGGAGAAGGGATTATGGTGTGGCCATTCCCCGCTAAGGGGTGATTTCTTGTTTTCTGTCTTTTTATCTCTCTCTGTGTCTCCTGTGATCACATGTACCCGATAGCAAAAATCTCTCTTAAGGAAAAAGAAAAAGAACTAAATAACTGGGGCCAGCAGATGGCATGGTGGTTAAAGCAGTGGACTTTCACATGACCTACTATGGTTCAAGTCCCAGATCTGGCAACTTGCTTTATCACTTTGTTCCTCCCTTTCTCTAATAATAAGCACACGTGCCCTATAGCAAATAAAATAATAATAATAATAAATTTAATTCGGTAATTATTTTAAAAATAACTAAATAACTTAAAAAACTAAATTAAACCCACTTTCATCTCCCACAGATTTCTACTTTAAAAAAAAAAACGGTGACAGGGATAGAGTAGATGGAAGTGGAGAGATTCACCTATCGTAGGCATATGTAGACTGCAAGTTTTAATTTTTTTTGACACAACCTACCTCATAAATCAGGCAAGCTAAGTACTTCAAAACTTCCAAATGTGTGAAAGTCACCCCTTCGCCACCCCTAACCCAACCCCTGAAGTTACCCCTTTTCTTGCCATGTAGTCTGTTATTCCTACCATCTGTATCTCTGGGCTTGCACTCTTCTTCTCTAGTTTTCTGGATATTTCTTATGAGTAAATAGTCAACAAGTTCCTGATACATTGGATGTGAGGGCTCTGATGTTAATATTTCTTACCCTAACAGATTACTGAGTGTCCCAGGTAAAATAAAAACATCGCACATCTCTTTTCTTCAGGATAACAGCACTTTTCTCTTTTAGGACTTCTCGGAACTTGCACAGTCACTACCATGAGGCCCCTCTGACCCGGAAGCACTATCAGGTCACTGGCTATGGCATAGTAAGTGAGCATCTGGAGTGTGAGCAGGATGTAGGAAGTTGTGGGGCTTGGTTCAGGGTCACGTGATGGGACACATTCTCCCCCAGAACTCTGGAATAGACCTAAAGGTTGTAGGCTGCACAGGGACTTTCTAAACATTTGGAAACTTTTTGGCTAGGCTTGCCGTGGGAAAAGCAGCCTATGAAGTCCGTCTGTCTCTGTTTCTCTCATCGTATAATAACTATGCCTTTATATATTCTGATATTTAATAAATGTCAAATATGAATACTCTTTGGTTTCTTAAAATCACACTGGACATAAAAGCTGAGGACCCACAATATGGCCCCAGATGAACATGTACATCTTTTGCCAGATCACAAATTCTCCCTGGCGTTATTTTTAAGGCTCACTTCCCTGTTCTGCAGAGGGTGTTATCTATAGAGCTTTTGCATTTTACACTTCAGGGAGATGCAGTTTGTAGAGCAAAATCTCTATGAGTACTTAAGATTTGGACGGTAATTGAAGACAAAAACAACTAGTACGAAACTATATTTACGACTTTCAGTTACATTCCCTTCCAAGGCCTTTGGTGCTTCTGAAGATTCTGGGTTTCTGGAGGTAGAGGTCCCAACACTCTTTTTTTTGGAGAGTTTTTTGCTATAGGGTGTGAGTGCTCTCAAGAAAGAGAGAGAGACAGAGAGACAGAAAGCGAGAAATCACCCCCCACGGGGGATGGCCACACCGCAGTTCCTTCTCCATTCTCCTCTCGGGATCTTAGGCACACACACACACGTGCCCGGCATGAATTTAAGCCACCGGGTCCGGGACTCGAACCACAGTCGACACATGGGAATCCACCAACATAGCCATTATGCTAACTGCTGGTCCCCCCCAACACTCTTTTTATTTGCTCATCCCACATTGTACTAGAGCCAAGATTCTGAACTTTCTAATCTTTTTTTCTTGTGGGCACCTCCTAAGGAATATTAGACACACTGTCTTCATTTCCAAAGTGTAATATCCTGGCCAGATCTTTTCTGGCTTAGATGAGTGAGTATCCAGATGGCCAAGGTAATGTATGCAAATGGCCAAGATCTATTTTTGTTCGCTCTTGGGGCTGGCTTATGGGCATAACATCTATTTGGAACTTAAGTTCTAATCTCATGAAGTAAAGAATTGGACTTCTGGTTCAAGGAGTTGTATTTCTTTTTTTGGTTGTAGTAGTGCATGCTGGGCTAGCGTCAGTTATTTCCTCCTTTTCCCACTTCAACCACTGAGGCTGATCTGGTCTTTGATCTTCATAAGATGGTGACATCTGAAAGGGGGGTGGTCATTTACCTTTCTGGCACTGTTCCTCTAAAGTCATCTCACTTTTTCTGTGTGTGTGTGTGTGTGTGTGTGTGTGTGTTTTCTTGCTTTATGTGCCAGAACGGGACAGGGGACTCAAATGATTTCTGGCGTATTGAGATTGTAAACAGAAAATTTGGAAACCGGATAAAAGTGCTGAGAAGTCGAATTCGCCTCATCCATCTGGTCACAGGTTGTGTCCTGGGCTCCTCAGGAAAGGTTCTTCCCAGGTGGTAAGTCCCTAGGGTTTTGATGTCCTGATCAAGACACACGTTTTTCCTTTTACACTATAAGGAATATACCAGAAGATTCCATTTCCCAGTGGTCAGTGTTCAGTTATGTTTGTTTTTTCTTAGTGGTAGATGACATTAGAAAAGGCAGCACGTGTTTTGTGGAGTGCAGAACTGCAGGGTAGTTGGATGGTCTGTTTTCTACTAGTTGAACATTTGTACATCTGACTTTGCCGATGTCTGGGTCTATGTCTCTTTCTAAAATGGAAATACTGTATGCTAGAGCACTCCTAGGATAGTTACAGAATACAAAAGAATGAGGTTGAAAAATAATGGCCACTAGATTGAAAAGAGAGAAGTTCCTCAGATTTAAGAGCAGTAGACAGTACTATTCTCTGATGAATTTCAGGTCTCCTGAGAGATGTGTGTATCAACTTTTCACAGGGGCTGGGAGCAGTTGGAAGTTACTTGCACTCCTTACCTCAAAGAAACACTCAACTCCATCTGGAATGTGGAGGACCATATCAATCCCAAATGTGAGTGAGGTCACTTGGGCTGACTTTGAAGGAAAACGTTTGTAAGAGGCTCCTATTTTAGAAAAATAACCCTAGATAGACTCTCTCTTCATACTGTTGTCATGTTCTTTCTGTTTCAAACCTAATCTCAGCCCTGCCATGGTGGTTTGTACTGCTAAGACACTGTCCCTCCATGAGCCAGCACCATGTGGAAGGGTTAAAGGCCTAGTCCAACATAAAGGCCCAGTGAGGTGGGCTGCACCTGCAATCCCACTGACCTGGGGAGGCTGAGGCAGGAGGATTATGAGCTTGAGGCTGGCCTGGGCATCATAGTGAGACCCTTTCTGAAGAAGAGACATGGTGGTGCATGCCTGTAGTCCCAATCTAGAGGCTGAGGCGGGAGGATTGGGACACAGAGAGACCCTGTGTAAATGACAAAATAGCACAAAATACCTAGTCTTTTCATACGAGTTATCTGTGCCTACATACCTAACTCCCTTACCTGCTCACCTACCCCCCCTTACTCTCCTCTCCCTAAAGTGACTGATGACCATCTGTAGGTCCACCTGTGGGCTCTTTTGTCCCCGGCACTGTGGGCACCTCTGCATCCTATCCCAAGGCTTGAAGCAGGCTGGTGCTCCCCCTTCTCCCCTCATGTCCAGCCAGCCTTTGCAGACAGTGATGGGATAGTCCTGAGCTGATCCCCTCATCTCTGCTCACAGGCTCCACTTTGACCTTTCCACAGCAGTGTTTTGTCTCACTGTCTTTTTTATTATTATTATTCATTCATTCATTTATTTTAATTTGACCAGACAAACACAGACAGAGAGAGAGACAAAGAGAGAGGCAAAGTGAGAAAGCAGGCTACCAGGTCCAGGTCTTGAACCATGTTGGCCATGTGGGAGTGTCCAGCGCCTTAACCACCCTGCCACCTGCTGGCCCCATTGTCTCACTGTCTTAGGGTTCATTTTCTGTTTTCTTGAACTACTCCCTTCAGGCATATGCTCGATTACCCTTTTCTTTTTACAGTGAATTAAAAAGTTTTATTCAGTTTTATTATTTTTTTTTCTTTCCTTTTAATTGCTGAAGGTATGTGCTTACCAGAGGGAGAGAAAGGGAGAAAGCAGTCCCCACTGGGCATGGTCACATTCTGTCAGGATTTGGAACACACATACACACCTAGCATGGTTTTTAAAGCTGCTGGGCCAGGATTTGAACTGCAGTTGGCTATCTGGTATCCAAATCCCTTAATTACTTGGCTATGGGACTGGCCTTATTCAGTTTTCTTTCCAACTTTCCAGGAAATAATTGTGCTCCAGAAAATGGTCAACAGAACACAAGAAAAGATGTACACCTTAATGCAACTTTTCTGATTAACAATTAAACCATTGTTTGTTTTTTTGTTTTTGTGTTTGTGGTTTTTTTTTTTTTGGAGAGGTTTTTGCCATAGAGCACGTGCGCTTGCCAGACAGACAGAGAGAGACAGAGAGACAGAAAGCAAGAAATCACCCCCCAGGGGGGGATGGCCACGCTACAATCCCTTCTCCTCCATTCTCCTCTTGGGATCTTGGGCACGCACACACATGCGCCCGGCGTGAGTTTTAAGTCACCGGGTCTGGGACAGGAACCGCGGTCGACTACATAGGAGTCCAGCAACATAGCCATTACAACTGCTGGTCCCAAACCATTGTTTTGGAATCAAAGAGTCCTAGCAGTACTCTCTTCTTGTGGGCAGCTCTCTATGCTCAAACTGAGGCTGAATATCCTTGCATTATCTTCCTGTAGGTATGGTAAACTCTCCTCATAGTTGCAGTTCCAAATAAACCTGTATCACCTGAGCAAACTTTTCTTCTCACATAAGCAAAAGTTAGGAATATCCATGGTTTAATGACTTTCAGTTACTTAAACCTGTGGGCCAATTCCATTATAGGAGATTACATATTGGGACCAGCAGTTGGCGTAATGGCTGTGTTGTTGGACTCCCATGTAGTCGACTGTGGCTCAAGTCCT
>NW_006160041.1:2002540-2009777 GCF_000334495.1 Tupaia belangeri chinensis | reverse complement strand
CACGCGCCCTATAGCAAAAACCTCTACAAAAAAAGAAAAAGAAAAAAGAATTGCAGCCTCTCTCCTGTTTCTTTAGGGCAGGCAGGTGGTGTGATGGTTATGAGCGCTAGACTCCCATGTGGATGACTGTGGTTTAGTCCTGGACCTGGCGGCTTGCTTTCTCATTTTCCTTCTCTCTATCTCTCTCTCTCTGTCCCTTTCTGGTCAAATTAAATAAAATAAAGTTAAAATAATCCTTGAAAAAAAATCATGACTTTTCTTACTGTATGTATGTATGCATGTGTGATGTGTGTATGTGTGTGTGTATATATCCCAAAACAACCTTTTTTTTTTTTTTTTTTTTAGGGGTTTTTCTTAAAAGGCCATGTGAGTTGCCAGAATGACAGAGAGAGACAGAAAGCGAGAAACTACCCCCCGGGAAGATGGCCACACCGCAATCCCTTCTCCTCCATTCTCCTCTCAGGGTCTTGGGCATGCACGCACACGCGCCCTACATGAATTTAAGCCACCAGGTCTGGGACTCAAACTGTAGTCAACTACATGGGAGCCCAGCAACATAGCCATTATGCCAACTGCTGGTCCCTCAAAACAACCCTTTTAAAAACTCTTCTATTTTATCTTCCTGTGACCCTTTGTTTCCCCACCATTCCCAGAATCCCTTTAAATTTTGAGACCAGCAGGTGGCGTGGTGGTTAAGGTGCTGGACACTCCCACATGGCCGACCAGGGTTCGAGTCCTGAATCTGGTGGCTTGCTTTCTCACTTCCTCTTTCTCTCATTCTCACCTTCTGTCTCTCTCTGGTCAAACTAAAAAAAAAAAAAAAAAATGAACAAATGAATAAAATAAAATAAATAATTATTTACAAAAGAAAAAAAACAAAAAAAACTTTCATCTAAGCTGCCTGCAAGAGCGTCTAGGCTTTGGGGCAGAGGTAGGATATTGAAGAGTAGACTCCAGAACATGCTGATATATTTATTTCCCCTCTTCGTCTTTATTTTTTCATGAGCTTTTTTTTTTCCAATTGTGATTTCTAGTTTCCATTATAACCATTGTACATCCTTGTAGAGTACAGTGTGGTTTTTGAGGGCATGGATACAGTATTCCATAATCAAATCAAGAATATAGACATAGTAATCTTCTTTGACATTGAACATGACCTTCTGTTGTGCACATTCACATTTAATACTAGTTCCACTGGTTTTCCCCCCCATTTTTTGAAGTATGTACTGAATCTTCAGTGACATTTTTTTAAATGACATTTTTTGCTCTGCTGTGGTACACTGTTCCATAATTTATTCCACTTGTTTACATGCATTCTTGTGTCAGTCATTTTCTTACAACCCTTTTCAAGTACCTCCCTGTACAGCTTCTCTTTTCTACCATCACACTCTCTCCTTTTGTACCATTGAGTCCTTCAGTTTCTGCCCTAGAGTGTGTGCATTCAGTATATGTTAAGTGAGGATACATAGTATTTTATCTTTCATAGCTTGGCTTATTCTGTTTTTTGTTTGTTTTTGCTTGAAGTCACATGCACTTGCTAGAGAGAGGGGGAGAGAGACAGAGAGAGAAAGCACCACCCCTCAAGGAGGTTAGTCACACTTCCATTCTCCCTTGGGATTTTTGGGCATGCATGCACATGTGCCTGGTGTGTTTTTCAAACTGCTGGGCCCAAGACTCGAACCATATAGTTAGCTATGTGGGATCCAGATGCCCTAACCACCATGCTACTAACTGCCCTCCTCCTTCCCTTGCCCCCATTTTTATTTTTTTCATGAAAGAAAAAAAAAAAGATGAGTACCCTCAGTGAGTCTCACTTTATTCCTCCCTCCCCCTGCTGAGCTTTGGAGTTAGTCAGAATCACACGCACACTCACATTGTGCCCAGCAAGTACAGGTCGCCCCAAAGACCAAGCCTCCGTCTTCCGTATGGCCGCCAGCATTGCAGGGTGTTGAGCTACTGCACTATAGCTGGGCCTTGACTTCTCATGCTTTCCATTTCATTCATCTTAACCACCTAATCCAGTCTAAACAACTAATTAACAAATTAAACAACTCTTCATTGAGTATGCCGGAAGCACGCTGGGTTGGTGAGTGAGGCAGGCTTGGTCTCTGTCGTCACAGACCTTCTGCCTGGGGGAGAGCAGCACTGAACCAGTACGGCATGAAGGGCAGTGGTGCCCAGAGCTATTGGAACAGCAAGCTGGGGAGGCCGCGTCCGTTTCCCAGGTGTCTCTCAGAATGCCCAGTGAGTGCTAATACAAGCTGAATAAATAATCCCCAACACTCTCGCCTACTTGTCAGCGTGTCAGGAAGGCTGCACCTGGACTCTGGTGGGACCGTGGATACCGCAGGTGGACAAGACTGTGAGGAGAAAATGTATGACAAGGGCTTTCTCCTGTTGCTTTTTTTCTAGTGCCAAACATCAGCTTGAACGTGCTGCAGCCCAGTTTTCCTGAGATCTTGCTGGAATCTCACATGGTCATGATCCGGGTACTGTAGCCCCTTCTTCCATGGCTTCTCTAAGGGCTCTTGGGCAGCCACAATTTGGATCATAAATCACTAGCCATGGTATAGATTGACTGCCCCCTTGTGGAGGGTTTTGAAAGTCTTCACTTACTGGTTTCCTTGATCTTCAAAGGCATTTCTTACCATAGAATTAGGATGGGTGGGGGACTGGCAGTTAGGGTACTGGCTATGTCGCTAGACTCCATGGAGTTAACTGTGGTTCGAGTCCCAGACCCGGTGGCTTAAACTCACACTGGGCGTGTATGCATGGGTACCCAAGGTCCCGAGAGGAGAATGGAGGAGAAGGGATTGTGGCGTGGCCATCCTCCCTGGGGAGTGATTTCTCGCTTTCTGTCTCTCTGTCTCTCCTTGCTCTCTGACAAGCACATGCACCCTATAGCAAAAACCTCTCCAAAAAAAGAATTAGGATGGGTGGTGGTGATGACCACCACAATACCAGTAAACACTTATGGAGCTCCTGTGTGCCAGACACTCCGCTGAGCACTGTACATATATCCACTCATTTTATTTATTTATTTATTTATTTATTTATTTACTTATTTATTTATTTATTTATTTATTTGGAGAGGTTTTCACTATAGGGCGCGTGCGCGCGCCAGACAGAGAGAGACATAGAGACAGAAAGTGAGAAGTCACCCCCCGGCGGGATGGTCACGCCGCAGTCCCTTCTCCTCCATTCTCCTCTTGGGATCTTGGGCACACATGCACACGCGCCCGGTGTGAGTTCTAAGCCACCGGGTCCGGGACGCGAACCACGGTTTACTATGTGGGAGTCCAGCGACATAGCCATTACGCTAACTGCTGGTTCCCTACATCCACTCATTTAATACACTCTTCCCAGTAGGCAGGCGAAGGAAGTGAGGCATAGAGAGGTTAAAGAACCTGCCCAGGGCCACACAGCTAAGTGTAAGAAGTGGATCCAGCTTCAAAGTGACATGGACTAGTGGCTACAGTGCCACTGTAGTTTTCTGCCTCTGAGTGATTTGCAATCCATTCAGGTATAAAATAGCAACCATGAGCCCACTCATATTCCTTGAAAGAAATTGTTTAATTCTTCTGTATGGCCTTTTTAGTATGAACCACAGTATTCATACAGGACATAAATATGACATAACCTAAATAGATGTGCAGTGTAGCTATGGTATTGAAATGTCACGAAGGGTGTTTAAAGGAAATAAAAGTGTTCTCTGGCAGGGGCAGTAATGGAAGAATGGTTGATTCTTTTTTAAGGTTTTCTAAGATTCCTTGTTTGTATTTTCTATCATTAATAGCTGACTGAAGTTGTAGCATCAAAGCCTTAATAAAAATTGAGAGAGGAAATATTTAAATTAGGAAAACTCTACTTACTAGCTTAAATTGTCCCTGTGAGTTGGGGCAATTTTGGTTTTGATGGTTCATAAAAGACCCCCTTATCCTGGCTTATGGAAACCCGTGCTCTGCAGGGATTGTGTTTAAGAGCCACAGTCTCTCAAGCAGACATTGATTATCACTGCAGCTCCAGGGCTGCAGGGAGGGGTAGCCATTGTTATTTGTCCCCTGGTGAGCCATTGTCAAGTGGACTTTCCTGGAAGTGATTATGTAAGCAGTACTCAGTAAATGTAGTTGGCTTACTTCACCAGATTGAAGCCAGAAAATTCAAATGTTGTCCTTTTTGCACGTTGGGAGGTGATGAGTTGACATTAAGCAATCTCTAGGTCATTTCTCTCTGACTTTCTGCTTGTAGCTGTCACTGTGGCCTGATGCCATCGCTCTTCTAAATATGTGCTTGTCAGTTGGACTATCATTCTGGGACTGGGCAGAATTTTAAGACTAAATCTAAAGAGTTTCATTTCTCCTTTCATTATCTAAGAGGTAAAGAGTCGAAGAAGAAAAGAGATATAAGTGAACTTTCGTATTCAACCAATGCAGAGTCAGGAAGGGGTCAGGCCAAAATACTGAGTCTAGACTACAGAAACTGCAAGGAGAGGGCCCTTTTCAGCCCTCTGCGTGCAGGCCTGAGCCCTGTGCAGAGAAGGCTGCTTGCCTGGTGAGTTTGACTGGAACGTGCCCATTTAGATTTTAAGCATAGAAAACCACTTACAAATAATGTTACAGTTTTTCTTACTTCCATCTCTTGAGTTACTAAAGGAGCCAGATTTCCTCAGTGGACAGGATTCCCCTGGTTCGTTACAGTTCTGACTGGAGTCCCTGTGTTTGGGACTGAACTGCCCTGGTTTAAAGGAATTAATTTCCCTCAGCAGTTATTCCAGGGATGCAGAATAATCTATTCCTCTGAAGCCCTTCAGATGGCCACAATGACTTGGGGGCTGTGCAGCTGGCCCCGTGGGGTCTGACACACCCTCCTGCCATGGCACTTCTGACCCTGCGGGGGCATGTAGCCACCACAGGGAGGCCTGCAGACTGTCCCAGGCCCTCAGCAAGTTGGATTTGTAATACTCTGGGTGGCAGGTAAGTGGCCAGACCTTGGGTAGACCAGTGGTCCTCAGTTGAGGGCGATTTTTCTCCCAGGGTATCTGGCAATATCTGGAGGAATTTTTGGTTGGAATAACTGAGGGTGTGTGTGTGTGTGTGTGTGCACATGGCATCCAGAGGGTAGAGGCCAGGGATACCAAACATCCTACGGTGCACAGGATGGGCCACAGCACTGACTTAGCCAGCCCGCGATGTCGGCAGTGCCAGCTGACCTCGCTCCTGGCATCCGGCACCCTTTCCGAGGAAACACCTTCTCAGTTTGTCCTGATGAGGAAACTGACCCCTGTCCTGGTGGTCAGTGTCTGGAACCCTGACCCTCTACCTTTCTGGTTTTATCATGTGGACAGGTTATTGGATGTTCTTGGTGCCTGGGTTAGTGGGGTCGAGTCTGGATCCTTCAGGCTAAAGCATGTATTGGGAGTGATTTCTCTCCCAGTGGGCGGAAATGTTTTCTTGGAGGGCAGAAAACCTTGCCTTTTTAGTATGAACGACAGGTATTCTTACAGGACATAAGTACGACATAACCTAAATAGACGTGCAGATAGCTATGCTATTGAAGTGTCATGAAGGGGGTTTGAAGAAAAGAAAAACGCTCTTAGGCAGATGCAGTAATGAAAAATGAGAAACACTAGGCTGAAGTAGTCCTTTCCAAGTCCAGGGGCTCATGAGAGTTTCTGCTTTCCCGTCTGAATTTGGCCTCTGAAGGGAGCAGATGCAGAAACTCTGCTTTTATATGCACCCCCCCACCCCCGCCCCCAACACTTGGCTCTGCCTTGTGGTATTTCGTGCCCATTGGAAACATTGGTTCCTTCCTTGCTTTTCTCTCTCTAGCATAGGGGTCAGAATGGACTAGCTCTGGTGGGAAGTGGGGGCCTATTTGTTTAAGGGACAGAGGGCAGTAGACAGTGGCCCTCCTACAAGGGAGGCAGAGGGCTTCCTCTTGATGCGTGGTGGGAACCAGAGACACCTGTGCCTCCCACTCTGTCAGCCTGAGATCTCTGTCTTGACTAGTTTTTCTTTGCCACCTTTCTGCAGGGGAACAATGGCCTCAAACCCAAGGACAATGAGTTCACATCCAAACCCTGGCACTGGCCTATCAACTATCAGGTAGGGCCTGAGGCTAGAGCTCCTCCCAGGAAATGGGGCCAAGAAAGAGACCATTGAGACCTGGCGGGTGGGGTGTTCTGGGCTGGCAGGGTGAGGCCTCGCCTGAGTGGCTTGGCCAGAGCCAGGGTTCTGTTTTCTGCCCTGGCTCTGACCTTATCCTCCTGGAGCTCATGTGGAATTTACTTGTTCTGGGCCTTCTGTCCAGGCTTCTGTCTATGGAGGTGGCCAGCCCCCCACTGCCCACTAGAATGGGTATGGCTGGGGATGAGCTGGGCCCTGGGTCAGCGAGGTGTCCTCTGTCCTACAGGGCCTCCGCTTCTCAGGGATCAACGACACTGACTTCCGAGTCTACCTGCTCGGGAACCCGGTGAGTGCCGGACGCTCCTGGCTGGAGCCCTCGAGCACTTGGCTCTGGAGAGCCGTGACTTTCCTCTCACCCTCCTGTTCTCATCTCCGTGCAGGTGGTCTGGTGGCTGAATCTGTTGAGCATTGCCCTCTACCTCCTGTCGGGGAGCATCATGGCCATAGCTATGCAGAGAGGGGCCCAGCTGCCAGCAGAGGTTGCAGGTCAGGTCCTCTAGGCGCTCCCGGTGACAGTCACCAAATATTCAGTGCTGTGTGGAACGCTTGACAGCCTCCTAACAACCCTATAGGGTAGGGCATTACCCCTGTCTTTTGTGTTTGGAAACCAAGGCTCCTGCGTAGAGATCGGGCCAGGACCCAAGGCTAAGGAAACGATAGAGCTGAGGCCCAGATCCCAGTCTGCGCCAGAGCCTTCCCTCTGAACCTCTCGGCACTAGGAGCGGCCCTCTCGTCTCCTCTGTCCCTGCCGTTCCAGGGCCTGTCCTCTGGTGGGGTAGAGAGGAGCCCTGGGGCATAGTCCGTGGGCCCATCCCAGAGCTGCTCCTAGTAGCCTTAGTGCCAGACCGAGCCCCATAGTATTTATGGTGTTCACACAGGCTCTTCATGGGCTCCGCTGCTCCTGCCTGAACAGCTGTGGCCCCAGACACCCCTCACTCCCCTCCATCCTCATCTCTGCCCTGACCTTTGCACCTGTCCACAGCCAGCTGTGGAGGATTATGGTTTCTTTGGAGCCAGGCTCCCTCCTGCCCAGACCTGCATCAGGCTTCCTG
>NW_006160041.1:1998872-2002280 GCF_000334495.1 Tupaia belangeri chinensis | reverse complement strand
ATGTTTGGTGTACCTGCTGTTGGTGCTGAGACCCTAGCAGGCCGATACTGACCAGGGCTCTCGAGACCCAGCTGCTCCTCTCTTGTTCCAGTTGTTGGGCTGGTGCAGATGAGGGGAGGAAGGCCGAGTGAGGTGATGCGACTTATTTGAAGTCACACAGCAAGGAGGGGGCAGAGCTGGACTTGAACCCAGGATCTCTGCCCCCTCCGTCTTCTGACTGGGACTGTGCTACTTGGGGCCCAGGGCTGTCCCGGGTCCTGCTACGAGGAGGCGGTCAGGTCCTGCTTGGGTGGATGCTCCATTACTTCCCCTTCTTCTTGATGGGCCGGGTGCTCTACTTCCACCACTACTTCCCAGCCATGCTCTTCTCCAGCATGTTGACAGGTGAGTGCGGCCCCCTGGGCTGGCAGACTGGGCGGGGCGGCGGGGGAAGAGGCCATGTGGAGCTGCAGGGCCGAGTGTGAGTCTGTTCCCTGACATGGGTGGCTCCTCTCTCCTGCGTCCCAGAAGTCGTTCTTTGTGACCACGAGTGTGGCTGCAGGTCTCTCTCCTCCCACCAGGTGTCCTCTGGGACACGCTCCTGCGGCTCTGTGCCTGGGGTGTGACCTCCTCTTGCCTGGCCAGGGCCGTGCATGTGGTGGGCATCCTGAGCCTGCTCCTAGGAACTGCCTACAGGTGAGCAGCCCCCTGCCCCTCACATGGCCCCAGCATGGATTGGGTGGTGCTCCAGCCCTGGATGCCTTGGGGTGCTTTTATTGATAAACTGTACCAGTCCCTGAGCCCCATCTCCAGAGGTTCTGGTTCAGCTGGGCCCAGGGGCCCAGTCAGCCATTTTCCAAAGCCCCCCAGGTGGGAGAGCAGGGGGCTAACTCTTCTCATTCTCTCCTTTTGCTGGTGGTTGCTGGCCTGCGTGCCATCCCAGCACTTCTGAAGGGTATCCCTGTGGTCACAGTGGCTCCCTACCAGGATAGCTCTCACTGGGGTGAGGGAGGAGGTGGGAAGAGTGGGTGAGTGCGGGGTGTGGGACGTGGCTCAGAACCGCTGGAAGGAGAGTATTGTTTAGAAAGCCCCCCTTCTTTCCCCACCACCTGCCCAGTCTCATAGATCCCCCATGGAGGACCGTTGGCCTTTGTGGGGGACCTGTGACCCACAAGCACTTGCCTGTGTAAGAGGGTGAAAGTCACACTTTGACAGACACTCCGGGCCAAGAGCCCATGGCTTGACTCCTAGCGGGGCCCCCTCTGGGCCTCTTGGGAAGAGCCCTTCCTGTCCTGTTATTAAGTCCCCATATACTAAGCTCTCAGCCCACACTGTGCCCAACTGGCATTCCGAGGCACAGTGACACGAGACGGGTCTCATGGACGGGGAGATGGAGGGACTGAGGCACTGGGGTGCTGATACCTCTCTGGGGGTTCTCACCCACAGCTTCTACCTCTTCCACCCTCTGGCGTATGGAATGGTTGGTCCCCTCGCTCAGGACCCCCAGAGTCCGATGGCAGGACTAAGGTGGCTGGAATCATGGGATTTTTGAGGCCACTGCAAGGACTCCAGCCTGGGCGCAGGAGCTGCCTAGGACAGCCAGCTGTGGAGCCAGTCCCTGGACCTTCCCGCTGTGGAGGAAGCTGCCAGAGGAGCCTGAGGAGCTCTGTCGCCACCAGGACCATCTGGGAGCGAACCTGGGACTCACCCCAACAGCAGAGAGGCCACAGCCCTGTCTGCACACCAGCAGGGGACACCTCTCACGCTCGCTTCCCACATGTGCAACTCAGAGGAGTGTGCATGAGGGTGGGTGTGAGTGTGTGGGAGTGTGCACGTGTCAGGGCACATTTGTCCCGTCTGTGGACAGCTGAGTGTCATAAACACTAAGAAATAGTCCAGTAATATCTTCTGATATTTTTCACATTGAATTTGGTTAGTAAGATCTGTCAAAAATTCTCTAACCTCTAAGAGGACCTTGGAGCTGAGGGCAGACCCCTACTTGGGATACCACCAAGGGCAGAGCAGATGGGACCACCCAAGCTGTCTGCCTGCCTTCTGCAAACCAAGGAGTCCAGTTAAGGAGAGCACGCTGCCCCCCACCCCCAAGCTGGAGGGCCCAGCACTCCGCTGCTCCCCCAGGGCAATTGTGGTGCACACAGAGACGGCCCAGGGAGCAAGAGGGCCCTCAGTTCCTCATTCATTGACGATATCGCACTGTGAGGTCGTGGGGGGTCAGTGTCCTCTCCCGCTCTGCATCCCCACGCCCTGTGTGCCAGGCAGAGGTGCTTCTCACTGCCCACCCTTTGCATCCTGCCTAGCCATGACCTGGTGGAGGTATTCTGACTGGGGGCAGTGGGGCCTTGGAGGGCCCTTCCCCCCTCCTTCCCTCCCTCTTATTTTTAGTTTCTTTTCTGTGTGCACATGAGAGATACAAGTATCCTCTTGGCAGGTCTCACACCACGATCTGCCCCCATTCTCGACCTTGCCCAGCCAGCCGAGATCATGGGCACATGCTCCCATCTCCCCCAACCCCTGCCCCACCCCTGCATGTCCAGGTCAGCCTGGGAACTCAACCCTGGTCTTCCAGATGCTTCTTGTATTGCAGTCTTGTGCTCTTGCTGCACCACTGCAGCCGGGCCTTTGGGGACCTTCCCTCGGCAGCAGAAGTGGATGAGAGAGCAGAGAATCTGTGTGGTGCTAGGCAGGGATCCCAGCAGGGTGCCAGGGGTGGGGTACTCCCAGACTGTTTCTGTCACCTGCTGGGCTTTCCCTGCCCCCCCCCCCATTGGCATGTCCCTTTTCCTGTCGCTATTTCACTGATGTCTTTTCCCCAGAGACCCGAGCATCTCTGGAGCACTTAGAGATGCGTGGCAGCTCCTGCTGTCTACTGCTCTGGAGCTCAGACAGGAAGCTCAGAGCTGCTCCTTCCACCTCCTCCCCAAAAGGGGTTAAGAAACCCTTGGGTCAGAACCGAACCAACCATAGGCTACCCTTCAGCCTGCCTCCCTCTTCCTGGTGCATGACAAGATAATTATGTTGTCTCGGTTCTTTGATGCTTCAGGGCTTAATGATGAATCTCTGCCACATTCCATCTTCCCCCTGTGTAGCTCCCAACAACTCCGACGGGGTCAGAGCTCTCTAAAGCATCCTCGGGAGGCGGTTGCCACGGAGACTGGAAATTGGTCTCAGGGACAGGCTGTGCTACCTACTGGGTGGCGGGGAGGGAAGCTTCTGGGCCATGCTTGGACGTTCTGAGCAGCCATCATTACTGGTAATGGAGGAAATGCAGCAATGTCAGAACAAGTCAGGCAGGTTAATTAGATCTGGGACTGATGACCCCCCTCCCCGCACCGCCGCAGCCCTCTGACTCCCCCGGCAGGAAGCGCTGTCTGTGCGGAGCCCGGCTGCCTGATTAATTGCATTTCTGCC
>NW_006160041.1:1995568-1998841 GCF_000334495.1 Tupaia belangeri chinensis | reverse complement strand
AGGAATGGCAAGGCTCTGCTTCTCCTTCACCCACCCCACCCTCCCCTCCTGTCCTGTCCTGTCCCCACGGGCGGGGCCGCCACCTGGGTGGGCTGTCCTGGAAGTCGAATGCAGGTGTGTGCTTGGCTCCTCGCACAGAAGGTGGCACAGTGACACCCTAGAGGACTGACTTGCCGTCTTATTCCCAGTAGTACTTGTTGGAAGGGAGGTTCAGGAGGAGCCAGAGGGGCCAGCCACTCTGAGTGAGGGCAGGACAGGGAAGGTTCTGCCAGCCTCCTACCCACTGCCTCCTAATCTGGCCACATGGGGACCCAGCTTCCTTGGGGTCTTCACTGCTATCCAGACGGAAAGAACTCCCCGCCCATTTGCTCTTCTCCCATGCCCAGCTAGCTGCCACCGCTGTGTGGGCGAGGCCGAGGGTCGGTGCAGTAGTGAGTGCAGGTGCTGTTTGGAGATGCTGGGGGAGAGGCCATCAGGGCGCAGCTCTGAGGATGGGCTCCAGCCCTGAGGTTTGCAGGAAGGTGACATGGCCCGCAAATTGCTGGTGGAGGAAGAAGACATGTCAGTCAGCCCAACGTCTAACCTGCTTCCTGAGCCACACTTTATTTAAAAAAAAAAAAAAAATTTCAGAGATAATTGGAGGCCGTTTACTTTTGTAATAAATAGCTCTTGTTTTGAATGCCATGTCGTTCTTGTGGTCCTTTATTGAATCTGACTTGCTCTCTGGCTCCCAGAAAGCCCTCCCTGAGAAGAAAAGGACGCTTTGAGCACAGGCGCCAGCCGGTGCCTCCTTTCAGGCTGTTCTGTTCCTGCAGAGGCCCTGGGCTGAGCAGGTGAGTGGAATGCCCCTGGGGCATTAGGCCCTGCCCTGTTCAGGTTGCTTGAGTGTAAAGTTTGCTTTTACTTCAGTTTGTTTAAACTTATTTGCAAATAAGTAAGAAACAGGACCCCCTACTTTTTCTTTTAACCTGCCCATAGTGTAGGAAGGAGTGAGAGTAACAGGTGTCAGCTTCTCAAACAGCAGCATGGCCCAGCATTGAAGCAATGCCATTCTTGGTAGGAGTCCTGCAAGGATCGGGAGGGGGTAAGAGCTGGTGTGAGCTCAGCACAGAACATGGGGGAGGAGCGGACTACTGCACTGGGAAACGGGTCTTCTGGGCGAACTGCCCCCTGGGGGAGGGGGTAGGCCCTGTGGGTCTTCAGGAGATGGGTCTACCCTTGGACAGCAGGCTAGAAAAGGACCAAGGGGCCAGCAGATGGTGTACGGGTCACGTTGCTGAACTCCCACATGACCAACCGCGGTGTGAGTCAACCTGGTGGCTTGGAAATCATACCAGGCACATGCATATGTATACCCAAGATCCTGGGGGGGAGGATGGAGGAGAAGGGATTGCAGCGTGGCCATTCCCCTTGGGGGTTGATTTCTCTTACTGTCTCTGACTCTCTCCTTGCCCTGAGGCAAAACTCTCTTAAGAAAGAAAAGGACGAAACACTCTGACTGGCACAGCTTAGTTCACAAAATCCAGACCCATCTAGGACATCTAGTCCCCATGAAAGCCCCATGAAGCCTGTGATGCTTCTGGCCCCATTCTACCCGGAAGAGATTAAACTACTTGCCTGAGTTTCCGTGATTAGCAAATAGTAGAGCCAGTGCCTAGTGGGCCTTTTTCTGTCTAGGCTGGTCCTGGGACTAGAAGGCCCCGGAACAGGCTGGCAGCGCCAGATACTCCGAGGAGGAGGTGTGCGCACTTGGCTCCAGGTGTGCCTGGTGCACGCTCCTTATACCTGCTTAATGCACCACCAGCTCGGCCAGGCCGTCGCCCTGGCCCGTACACCCAGGCCACTGGTGTACTACTGGAAGATACGTTTAACATCAGGTTTTCTGGGAGGAAGAGTGCCAAGTTCCATGGTATAAATACTCCCACCATGGCCTGTTTCAAGCGCCCCTCAGGACCACAGAAGTTTCAAGGCCTCCGTGTCTAGCCTGTGATTTTGCCAGAGCCGCAGCCTGGTCATGACCGGTGGCCCCAGAACACCCACCTTGATCCATAGAACCAAAGAAAGAGGACTGGATTGCCACTCAACCCCCTTACTGCCTAACTGCCCCGAGAGAAGTGACAGAGAGGACACAGTCTCAGGGGCTCCAAATAACGGAGAGAGAGGAGGGTGGAAACCGGCTTGCTGTCTAAACCCTGGGCCGTGAGAGCTGGCTGGACTCAAGGATTCTCGCAGTCAAAAGCTTGATTCTAACTTGACAGGTGGCCAGTCGTGTGCCCTGAGTGGGGCATGAGAACAGACTTCTTCAAAAATAGCGATACTTCTGTTTTTAAAGAAAGTCAAGGTGAAGGCACCAGACTCCTACATGGCTGCGCGGCTTGCATCCCGGACCTGGGGGCTTTCTTTCTCATTTTCCCTCTCTCTCTCTGGTGAATGTGAGCCCTATAAAAATTTTAAAGTAATAATGAATAAAATAATTATTTTTTTCAAAAAGAGTCACATAAACATTACGGAATAGTAGAATGTTAGCACTTGACTCCTCCAATGTCCAGGTAGTGCAGTGCTTCCATTCTGCACCAAGGTGGCGCCTGGCCAGCAGAGCTGGGAGAACTGGAACCCGGTCTCTGAAGCTGGAGTCTAGAAACTCCCATCTGACTGGAAATGGCTGCAGTGTGGCACTATCCCTAAGGCTGAGAGCCCTGGGGCTCCTAACCGTGCTGGCACCCTAGTCAGGCTGCCCCGACCTCTGGACCTGTTGGCCCAGGGAGGTGGCCTGGTGTCCATTGGCCTGATCTCCGGGACGGAAGGGAAGACATGCATTCAGGCGTGACCTGAGCAGATCCCATGCGCCAAGGTGGAATTCAAATGCTCCCGGTGCGCGTGCAGCAGTGTCTGGGACGTGCGGAGAGGAGGCGCTCAGCCAGGTCTAAGGCGATCAGTTTGAGCAGCGCGCCCTCGGAGCCCGACCCTAGCCGGCTAGTCAGTGGTAACGTGATCGCCAGTTTCCAGATGGGAAACCAAGACCCAAGGAGGCGCTACAGTTTCTGTTCAGCTCTGAAGCCCCGACGTTTCCCAGTCACCGGGTCCTCCCTAGCCAAGGCCATTGCGGAGGGAGCGCGAGCCTTGCGGGACCAGAGAGGGCGGGGGCCGCGGTTGCTTTAAAGAGCCACAGCCGGGCGGCGCCGGGCGGGGCTGCTCTCGGAGCGACGGGGGCGCAGGGTGCAGCGGCCACAGCAGGGTCCCCGGAAGCGCCAGCGGGGCGGGCGCGGCGGGGGC
>NW_006160041.1:1980985-1995511 GCF_000334495.1 Tupaia belangeri chinensis | reverse complement strand
AGGCGCGGCGGCCGGAGCCCGCCCGGCAGAGGTCCGGGCGCCGTAGGGGGTGCGAAGGGACCCGCGTCGCCACGGAGATGGCGCGGCACGTGCGGTGAGGGCGCCCGCGCCCCGAAGGTCCCAGCCCTGTGCCCGCGTCCCCGGAAGAGCATGGAGCGCCCGGAGCCCGAGCTGATCCGGCAGAGCTGGCGGGCGGTGAGCCGCAGCCCCCTGGAGCATGGCACTGTCCTGTTCGCCAGGTGAGGGCTCCCCGGGCGCCCCCGGGGGGTGCAGGCGGAGGGTGCCTTGTCACAAATGGGTTCGAGGTGGCCGGACCCGCGCCGAACGAAAGAAAGCGGGCCAGCTGCTGGGGCGCTGGGGCGCCTGCCAGATGTGCGCCAGAGGAGCGGGGTGCGGCCACCGGTGGCGCAGTCCCTTCTGCCCTCGCTGGGTCGTGGGTGCTTGCTCACAAGAAGCGCAATCACAGCCGAAGGAGCGAAGCCAGCATCTCACACCCCGCTCCCAACTGGGCTCATTCGGGTAGGTCAGGGGGCGCCTTTCCCGCCCGTCTCCCAATACCAGGGCAGGCGACGCAAGTCCCCGAGCTGCGCCCCTTCCAGGGCCCTGTGCTTGCGAAGCGCTCCGAAGTGACAAGGGTGTCCCCTGCTGCTGGTAAGGGGAGACTGGGATGCCCGGAGGGAAGGTCCCAAGAGGGTGTGCCAGGCTCCTGGGCACCCCTGCAGCCCCAGGAGTGTGCCCTCCTCGCATCTACAGGTGAATAAACCTTCCAGGAGAGGACCAGGTGAGGACAGAACTGGCGAGGGAGGGGTGTCAGACGCCCGATCTCACCACCCAGGAGGGGGTAAGAGGGACCGGCCCCACCAGGAAGTTGAGGCCAGTCGTTAGCCTCACCTTGGGGGTCTCCGGGTAACCCTTCTGCTCTCACCAATGAGGCAATGCCCCCTTCTTCACGGCTTTCCAGGAGCCTGGGCTCCCTAAGCTGGCCCCAAACTTCTGACCAGGCATTGGCAAAACATCCCCCAAGACAAAAGGAATGAATTCAGAGTTACAGGAAATCCGGTGCCTCCTCCCAAAGCTGGCCAAGTGTCTCTGGGCTCCCATCTCTAGCTTTGCCCGAGCTCACTTTTTCTCAGGCGTCTGCTGTGGCTCCACTGTCCAAGCTGTGTGACCCTAGGCAAGGCACCTGGCCTCTCGGGGCTTGTGTCCCCCTCTGTAAAATTGGGATGGCATTTGGACCCACTCTTGAGGATTGTGAAGAATACACAACTACAGGTGAACCACGCGTGGAGTACCCAGTGTTCAGGAAGGTCACCCTGCGTGTCATTATGGTCATCGCTGCTTTTGGAGCCATGGCGCGACCAGGACATTCTGACCCAAGAGCAGGAAGCAAAGGAGGGGTGAAAGAGGGAGAAGGGCTTTTCTTTGCCCACAGGTGACTCCAGGTTCCCTGTTTCAGGCCCCCTTCCTGCACCAAACCAGGCCCTCAACTATTTATGTTGGGGCTACCACACACCAGACCCTGTAAGAGGCCTGGGGGCACACTGACCTTTCCGGGATGCCCCTCAGAGCTGGCAGAAGGGCATGCGGGGGGAGGGCATTGGCAATGCTGCCAAGGGAGGCAGTGCTAGGCTGGAGGGTGTGCAGCGGGGCGCGCTGGAACGGTGGCTCAGCCTCCCGGCTGCTGGACGGCCGGGGCTGACACCTGGGCTTGCCCACAGGCTGTTCGCCCTGGAACCCGACCTGCTGCCCCTCTTCCAGTACAACTGCCGCCAGTTCTCCAGCCCGGAGGGTCCAGGAGAGGACCAGGTGAGGACAGAACTGGCGAGGGAGGGGTGTCAGACGCCCGATCTCACCACCCAGGAGGGGGTAAGAGGGACCGGCCCCACCAGGAAGTTGAGGCCAGTCGTTAGCCTCACCTTGGGGGTCTCCGGGTAACCCTTCTGCTCTCACCAATGAGGCAATGCCCCCTTCTTCACGGCTTTCCAGGAGCCTGGGCTCCCTAAGCTGGCCCCAAACTTCTGACCAGGCATTGGCAAAACATCCCCCAAGACAAAAGGAATGAATTCAGAGTTACAGGAAATCCGGTGCCTCCTCCCAAAGCTGGCCAAGTGTCTCTGGGCTCCCATCTCTAGCTTTGCCCGAGCTCACTTTTTCTCAGGCGTCTGCTGTGGCTCCACTGTCCAAGCTGTGTGACCCTAGGCAAGGCACCTGGCCTCTCGGGGCTTGTGTCCCCCTCTGTAAAATTGGGATGGCATTTGGACCCACTCTTGAGGATTGTGAAGAATACACAACTACAGGTGA
The DNA here is from genome assembly GCF_000334495.1 of Tupaia belangeri chinensis. Lineage (NCBI taxonomy): Eukaryota > Metazoa > Chordata > Mammalia > Scandentia > Tupaiidae > Tupaia > Tupaia belangeri. The sequence continues at coordinate 1,993,210 of NW_006160041.1, read as the reverse complement.
ACCACGCGTGGAGTACCCAGTGTTCAGGAAGGTCACCCTGCGTGTCATTATGGTCATCGCTGCTTTTGGAGCCATGGCGCGACCAGGACATTCTGACCCAAGAGCAGGAAGCAAAGGAGGGGTGAAAGAGGGAGAAGGGCTTTTCTTTGCCCACAGGTGACTCCAGGTTCCCTGTTTCAGGCCCCCTTCCTGCACCAAACCAGGCCCTCAACTATTTATGTTGGGGCTACCACACACCAGACCCTGTAAGAGGCCTGGGGGCACACTGACCTTTCCGGGATGCCCCTCAGAGCTGGCAGAAGGGCATGCGGGGGGAGGGCATTGGCAATGCTGCCAAAGGAGGCAGTGCTAGGCTGGAGGGTGTGCAGCGGGGCGCGCTGGAACGGTGGCTCAGCCTCCCCGCTGCTGGACGGCCGGGGCTGACACCTGGGCTTGCCCACAGGCTGTTCGCCCTGGAACCCGACCTGCTGCCCCTCTTCCAGTACAACTGCCGCCAGTTCTCCAGCCCGGAGGACTGTCTCTCCTCCCCCGAGTTCCTGGACCACATCAGGAAGGTGAGGTGGGGGCAGGTGTGGTGGCCTTTGGGAGCCAGCACCGCCACGTCCTGGGAGAGAATGGGGGACTCGAGAGAGGGAGAGGACTTCCGTTTTCCACACTGGGCCTGGTCTTCCCCACCTTCTGCTTCTCCACGAAGGGACATCTGCCACCTTCCCTTGGGGCAGGACTGAGCCCGTCTGGCCCTCCAGAGCCACTCCTATGCTCAGCCTCCATCATTGCCCACAGGCACGGCTCTCATTGGCGCTGACCCCTGCTGCTGGGGCGGCCTATGAAAACCAGGCTGGGGTCTTCCTAGAGGCTGGTGACTCTCACAGTTTCCCCTCGCCCCAGGCAGACCACACTGTCTGGCAGGTGTGCTTAGGGCTTTTTGACCCTCAGAGGAGAGACTTCCTCGTGGGCGTGACAGTAGCAGTTTGGCTGCCTCTCACCCCTGACCCTGGGAAACCGAGGGTCCAGGTGGCTGGGACCAAGGGTTCTGGGCTGCAGTTGTGAGCAGGCTGGGTGCGCTGGGCCTTCACTGCTGCTTCCGTGTTGGCAGGTGATGCTGGTGATTGATGCTGCGGTGACCAACGTGGAGGACCTGTCGTCGCTGGAGGAGTACCTTGCCGGCTTGGGCAGGAAGCACCGGGCAGTGGGTGTGAAGCTCAGCTCGTTCTCGGTGGGTAAAGGGGCTCATCCTCTCCACAGCTGCCAACCTGGGCCACCATTCTGTGCCAATTCTATATTCCGCTGGTCTCTCCCCTTGCCCATACCGTCACTTGACCAGGGGTGGGGGCCTATCTTTTGTTTACCTGCTGTGTGACCCTGGCACTGGCCTGCCCTCTCTGAGCCTACACGTTCTCTTTTCTTCTCTTAGAACCATAAAATTTAAGAAGCCTTTGGGATTTGCTGACCTGCCAGTTTTCTATTGCTGGTATGAAATTACCCCAAAACGTTCTGGTTTAAAACAACTATTTCTGAGGCCAGCAGATGGCATAATGGTTATGCCGTTGGACTCCCACGTAGCCAACCGTGATTTGAGTCCCAGAACTGGAGGCTTAAAACTCACGTTGTGTGCGTGTGCGTGCATGCCCAAAATTCTGAGAGGAGAATGGAGGAGAAGGAATTGCAGCATGGCCATCCCTGTGGCATGGGTGATTTCTTGCTTTCTGTCTTTCTGTCTCTCTTGCAAGTACACATGCCCTGTAGCAAAATCTCTCTAAACACACACACACACACACACACACACACACACACCTGGGGGGCTGCGCTCAGCTGGGTAGTTCTGCTCTACGCGGTGTAGCTGAAGTCGCTCATGGGTTCCTCTGGGTCTAGAATGGCCCCGGTGGTCTGTCAACCTCTGAGCTGTCTGTCTTTGGCCATCCATTGGACAAAGCCAGTCACATAGAGAAGCCCAGTATCACTGTGGGGCAGGAATCCTTGGGGATTCACTGGAGACCACTGATATGATAGTCGACCACATAGTCCAGTCGCCTGGACGGGGGAAGCACGTGAGGAAGGGGCTGTGAGATCCTGCTCTTCTCTTCACTCCCAGCAGGTATGGTGCCTGGCCTTTAGTAAATATTTGTGGAATAAATAAACCACCTTTTAAAAATTATGATTAATAACAAATGAGAGACTGAAGTCTTACCGCTTAAGACACCATGTTAAGAGTTTTTTTGTGGATTATTCCATTTAATTAACCTGACAAGCCCATAAATTGGAACTTTTCCTTTCTCTCTCTCAGCAAGAAATCACCCCCCAGGGGGGATGGCCATGCCACAATCCCTTCTCCTCCATTCTCTTCTCAGGATCTTGGACACGCACGCACACGCGCCCAGCGTGAGTTTAAGCCACCGAGTCTGGGACTCAAACCGTGGTCAACTACGTGGGAGTCCAGCGACATAGCCATTATGCCAACTGCTGGTCCCTCTCTCTCTTTTTTCTCCAGGTTTATTTATTTATTATTATTTTTAAAGGTTTTAGGGCATGTGTACTCACCAGAGACAGACAGAGAGAAACAGTGAGAGGGAAAGTGAGAAATCACCTCCTGGGGGTATGGCCATGCCACAATCCCTTCTCTACTATTCTCCTGAGATTTCACACACATGCACATGTGCCTGGTATGATTTTTAAGCCACCAGGTTTGGGACTCGAACCATGATCAGCCATGTGAGAGCCCAGCTCCTTAACTTCCATGCCTCCTGCTGGCCCTTACTTTCTCTTTTTTGCTGGTGAAACAACAGGCTCAGCGATGTTACATAACTTGCTCAAGGTCTCCCAGCTCATGAATGGTGGACTCAGGATCTGAACTCTGCTCTGGCCTAGCTCTGGACTCTAGGCGCTTAACCCCATGATTGCCTCACAGAAGAGGAAATGGAGGCCCGGGGGCAATCAGTTAGTTCCGTCTGAGCTGGGGGGGCCACAAACTATGCCTTGACCCCCCCCATGGGGTGAATGCATGTCTAGGCGTGGGATGAAATGCTTTGTCAGTGTAAAGCCTCACATTTAGGGGGAGAAGGGGAACACAATGTAGTTCCCAAGTATTTTGGCAGGTCCTCTGAGCAGGGAAGACGAAAGACCCGGGCCCAAGGCCTCAGTCGTCTCCAGAGTGACACGGTCCCCTTCCTCTGCAGACAGTGGGCGAGTCCCTGCTCTACATGCTGGAGAGGTGCCTGGGCCCCGCCTTCACACCGGCCACGCGGGCCGCCTGGAGCCAGCTCTACGGGGCCGTGGTGCAGGCCATGAGTCGAGGCTGGAGCAGCGAGTAGAAGGCGACCCAGCCTGGTGGCCCCTCTGTGTCTGCCATGTAGCCCAGGCTCCGCAGACCTCCTTGCGTCTTGGTCTTTGTCCCTTTGTCCCTTCTGGAGAGGTGATGGAGCAGGGCTGGTCTCAGTCCCCTACTGACCTGCAGAAGGGGTGGCTTTTCCTTCAGGAAGGGGCATCTGGGTTCCCCTGATCCCCAAAGCTTCTCCCTGCCTGCCGTTTTGTCTCCCTGGCATCCCTTCTTGGCCCAGAAGGAGGAGAGGGTTTTGGTGGTAGAGGTGGCATGGGGCTGGGGGCAGATGGGGCTCTTCCATCTGCCCACCTTCTCGGGTGAGCAGGGGCGAAACGGCGAGCTCCGGGCACCTTGCACCTCGCCTGCCCAGGCCCTTTGGAACTGTCCTACTTGATCCTGAAAGGAAGGGCAGCTTTGGCCCTCCTGGTGGCACCCCAGACAGGAGGCAAGAATCCGGAGAACTGTCCGGAAAGGAAGGTGACCTTTGGCAGCTCAGGTGCCATCCGACAGGGGTTTTTTTCCCGGTCCTGTACTTCAGGTGGGAGCTCCCCATGGCTCTGTGGGAGCCCAGCTACCGCCTGGGCAGGAGGGCAAGGAGGGAGGGGCTCTGCCTTCCAGACCCCAGTCTGGGGCTCTTCCCCACCACCCCATGCCAGCAGAGCTGGGTCTTGCCTCCCAACCCACCTTTCTTCCTCAGCCCCCACTGCCCGCCCCTTCCCAATCCCCGCTGCGTGTCTGTGTACAGGCAGGGGAGAGAGAGTGGCAGGAGAGGCCCCGCCCTGCCTGCGCCGCTGCACGTCTGCTCCTGCCCTGCGCTGCGGTTCGCTAAGCTCACCAGGAATAAACCTGCTGTGTGTGCCTCTCTGCGTGTCTGGGACTGGTCCTTTCTTGGGCCTGGGCCTGTGCCCAGTGAAGCTTCAGGGAAATGGGTCTCGAGGCAAGCGGGGAAGATGGGGTCCGGAGGGCAAGGCCAGAGTGGGTGGGAAAGAAGGGAGAGGCCTGGGAAGGCTGGAGCTGGGGCGGAGATGGAGCCGGGGTGGGTGGCCAGAACTGGGCGGCAGCCCCCAGACCCAGCTCTTCTACCTCCCGGGCCCACAGCTGGGCTACACTGCCCAGCCCTCTGCACGTCACGGGCATGTGAAAGTTCTGGCCAGTGGACCGTGTGGATTGGGGTGCTGTGGCCAGGTTGCTCCCCAAAACTCCTGCCTGCTCCTTCGTGCCCTGTCATGGGGCCAGCTTGACACAGACCTCACGGAGACCTCGCCAAGACCTCAAGGGCCATGTATTGAACATGGCAGAGCCAGAGGTGAACGGAGCTCCGGCCCCGAATCGCGGCTTAGAGGAGGGTGCCCATTCATCAGGGCCACCCATTTTGAATGTCACAGGAAAGGGACACACACTTTTCTTGTGTTGGTGCCATTTCACATTTTGGGGTTGGTTAGTGACAATACATGCCCACCCAAACCCACAGTGGAGCAGTTCATTGGTGGGGGTTTTGGGAGTCCACAGGCCGGTGGGCCAGAGACAGCCAGACCAGGATGGGGAACAGCACTGGGGGCGGCCCCATCTGAGCATCTGGGCTTAACCCACGTGCCCCGGGCCTCCAGCAGTGGGCCTGAAGCCAGGCTGCGAGGTTGCAGGGGCTGCTCCTGGGTGGTTGCCTTTGCCCCTGGCTTCAGTTTCTCAGCTGAGGCAGGACACGCTGGTTTTGCAGGGCTTGCTGGCTCCCAGCTGGGCCTCATCTTTAAGCTTAGGTGACCCATGCAGGGCCATGAGACCGCAGACCCTGGGTCAGTGCTGGGTTAGGAACGCTTTTCCCGCTACAGCTCCAAAGCACCTTCTGGAGCCCCACGGGTGCCCGTGAGACAGACATTGTGTAAAGGTGATAGGAAGAGAAAATGAGAAGGTAAAATATACATATTATAGGGCCTGACCGTATCTGGAGACTCCCTAGGCACCCGGTGCTTGCACCTCTCCTGAGAGTCACCTTCCATTTCTGTGTGCACACACGTGTGTGTGTGTGCGCGTGTAGGGGCGTCATTTCCTCTCTCCTCTTTCAAGGTCAGTCCTAGAATCACCCTTGCCCCCCATGTCCCTCCTCACAAGCCCTCCTACACGCCCTGGCTGGGGCCAGCTACCCCTCTGCTTCATTTCCTTCGATAGCAAAACTCTCCGAGAGCCGTCTTTCCTCATGCCGTTTTCATTTCCTCACTTCCCATGGGAGAAAGGGAACCTATTTCGGCCCAGCTTTGTCCCCACTCCCAACACACGACCCCCCAACACCGACATACCATCTTCCCAGAATCAGGGGTCACATCTTAGACGTCATCTTCTCTTCTGTCGTGAACACTTGAAAGAATCCATCGCCCCGTTATGTTTTTTATTGTTTTAGTTTTGCTATAAGGTGTGTGCCCTCACCAGGGAGACAGAGACAGAGAGAAGGGACAGCCATGCTGTAACCCCTTCTCCTCCAGTCTCCTCTTGGGATTTGGGGAACACATACACACATGCCCTGCACGCTCAAGCCACAGGGTCCAGGACTCTAGCCATATAAACCAATTATGTGGGATCCAGTGCCTTAACCTCCACCCCACCTGCCAGCCCAATCATGCCTTTATTGTAAGATTTCGATTATGGAAAATGTTTACACAAAACCCAAGAGATCAGTGCCTCTCTATACGCTCCTCACCTGACATCAGCAGTGAGCACTGCAAGATCACCTGCTCCCCACCTTTTTATTTATTTATTTATTTATTTATTTACTTACTTACTTACTTATTTATTTGGAGAGGTTTTCGCTATAGGGCGCGTGCACTCGCCAGACAGACAGAGAGAGACATAGAGACAGAAAGCGAGAAATCACCCCCCAGGGGGGATGGTCACGCCGCAATCCCTTCTCCTCCATTCTCCTCTCGGGATCTTGGGCACGCACGCACATGCGCCTGGTGTAAGTTTAAGCCACCAGGTCTGGGACACGAACCGCGGTCAACTACGTGGGAGTCCAGCGACATAGCCATTATGCTAACTGCTGGTTCCCCCCACCTTTTTAGAAGCAAATTCAAGACTTCATGTTCTTTCCCGTAAAAATTCTAGCAGATTTTTTAAAAAATAATAATTCAGGGACCAGCAGTTAGCATAATGGCTATGTCGCTGGACTCCCACGTAGTCAACTGCTGCGGTTCGAGTCCCGGACCCGGTGGCTTAAACTCACGCCGGGCGCATGTGCGTGCGTGCCCAAGATCCCGTGAGGAGAATGGAGAAGGGATTGCGGCGTGGCCATCCCCCCTGGGGGGTGATTTCTCGCTTTCTGTCTCTCTGTCTCTGTCTGTCTGTCTGGCGAGCGCACACGCCCTATAGCAAAAACCTCTCCAAAAAAAAAAAAGATTCAATTGTATCATTATTATTATTTTTAAACTTGCTACAGGGCACGTGTACTCATCAGGGACAGAGAGAGAGAGAGAGGGAAAATGAGAGAGCAAGCTGCCAGGTCCAGGACTCTAACCGCTGTCGGCATGTGAGAGTCCAACACCTTAACCACCACGCCACCTGCTGGCTCTTCTAGCAGCTTTCTTTTAACCAATGCCATCAACATGCCTGGCACGGTGAAGAGTATCGCCCAGCCTCTCCAGTGCCCAGTCGAGATTCAGATTTCCCTTGTGTCTGCAGCTGGTCAGCTCAGGAGGCAAACACGGTCCACACCTGCAACAGGCCTTTCACTATACCTGCCTCTCCCTTCCGCCATGCACTAGTGTGTGGGAGAAGCAGGGCCGTCTAAGGGCGTGTCCAGCACTGTCAGCTTGTTCTCTTTGTGGTATCTTTATTTCTTTCTCAATTGTCAAAGGGCACATGAGCTCACCAGAGAGAAATCATCCCCCAGTGCACTGTTGGAACATGGTCACATCACAATCTTTTTTTCTTGAAGAATTACTTAATTTTATTTATTATTATTATTATTTTGTATTTGACCAGAGAGAGAGGCAGAGAGGGAAAGTGAGAAAGCAAGCCGCCAGGTCTGGGACTTGAACCATGGTCGGCCATGTAGGAGTCCAGCACCCCAGTCACCATACCACCTGGCAGCCCTCACAGTCTTTTTTATCTCTTCATCCTGTTGGGATTTTAGGCATGCTTGCATAAGTGCCCAGTGTTTTTTTCTTTTTTTTGAGAGAGATTTTTGCTATAAGGTGTGTGTGCTCGCCAGAGACACAGAAATCACCCGCTGGAGGGACGGCTGCACCGCAATCCCTTCTCCTCCAGTATCTCTGGGATTTTGGGCACACATGCACACACACCCGGACTCAAACCGCAGTTGACTAAGTGGGAGTCCAGCGACATAACCATTATGCTATCTGCTGGTCCTGCCCAGTGTTTATTTCAATCCACCAGGGCCGAGATTTGAACCGCGGTCGACGTGTGAGGTCCAGCATCCCATGCATAGTGCTACAAATTTGTAATTATTTGTAGGCTCGGGGCCACACCATGCGGGAGACGAGAGGCAGACTGAGAGGGTGAGCTGGGTCTCTGCGGTGGTGCCTGAGGCTGGAGCTGGTTACTCCATCCTCTCCCTACACACTAATGTCACCTGGGGGCTCTTGTAAAGTAGAGGTGAAAGAATGGGTTGACTAGTGATGGGGCCTAGATCTTGGGTTTGTTTAAACCTTCCCAGGAGACTCCCACTTGTAGCAGGATGGAAATCCCAGCAACTAAGGTTTGAGCGACGGTGGGCTGCCTGCTGTCAAGGCCAAGGGACCATCCAATGTCCAGGAAACAGCCTCTGCTGAAAAGCCTGGGGACTTGTCTCCCACCAACCAGGCTCCCCTCCCTACCAGGGCCTTCCACAGAGTAGACTGAGAAATGGGGAGTGGAGCCAGGAAGGACATTCTAACAGACCCGAGCTGCCCCCGGCATGTTCGCTCCGAGACAGTGGCCGGAAGCGGCCCTGGAGGTGCCCCTCACCACCCCAGATGTGGCCTCCAGGCAGATACTCCGTGGAGCCCAGGCCCATGGTGTCTGCCCCAGGGCTCAGTGGGGGGCTCTAGGGCCCTCCTGGGCAGGACTGTCAGGCTGCGCCCTGAGCTCTCGGGGTTCTTGGCCTCCTTCCCTCCCCAGCCCCACCCCAGCCCCAGTCCAGCCAAGTATATCCACTTTCTAGGCTGAGCCTGCTGAGTGGAGGGAGTCCTGCAGCACCACCCTCCGGGAGGGCTCTCCATGAACGGGGCTGTAGCTCTCCCTTTTATTATTATTATTTTTAACCTTAGAATGCATGAGCTTGCTAGAGTGGGAAACAGAGAGGTGAGAGGGAAAGCGAGGAATCACCCCGCCACCGTGTCCACGCCGCAATCCCTTCTCCTCCATTCTCCCCGCTGGGTCTTTGGGCACCCACGCACACACACCCAGTCTGAGTTTCAAGCCTCTGGACCATGTGGGAGTCTAGCGAGTAACCGCCATGCCATCTGCTGACCCTGCAGCACCCCCTTCAGCTTCTCTGTGTCTGTCTCTGCCTGAGCCAAGGCTCCCAGGATGTGCGCTAAGCCAAGTCCTGTGATCTGGGGGACCCCAGAGGCTGCCCAGAGCCCCTGAGAGGCAGCTGTTGTGACAGAAGTGTTTGTTGTAGGTCTCAGGAAAGGTCCCTCGCCTGGACCAGGTGGCCTGGTGTCCATCCCCCGCTCCCCCGGGACCTTTCACCACGTCTCTCTCCTCTGAGGCAGTCCTTGTGGGTTCCATCTGCCTTGACTTAGGAGATAATTGCACATCAGAATCACGCTAGGCTGGGCTTTGGGCCCACATTCCGCTGCCGACTGTGATGCTTGAGGGTCCAGTGGTGGCAGTGGCAAGGGCAGTCATTCTGTCCCCAAGGGGAGCAGAAGCCAGGGAGTCTTCCCTTCTCCAACACCCTCCCCCTGCCCCCAGCCAGCGTGCCCCATTCAACCATGGTGCAGAGGCGACCTCATGTCCTCCTACCCCGACTTTCCTGGGTGCGGTGGCCAGGCCAGGAAAGGTCAGAACTCAGGTCTCCTGACCAGAGACATGTCCCCAGGGCAGGGACTGTTCTCTCTCCTTGCCACAGCTCCAACAGCCTTTGCTAAAGGCCTCCCTTGGCTGCCCCAAACCTCCCTGATGCCCAGCCTCTCCTCAACCTCCTGTGTCCCCTTTTCCCCAGCACAGACCTGAGTCTTGTCTGCTGCTCTTTCAGGGGCCCCCACCTGCAGGTGGGCCTTTTTAAGCCACCTGCTAGTCTAGGTCAGTTGCCTGCTTAGCACTCACCCAGGCTTCCGCTGCCCAGGGGAGGCTGCCCTGATGGCTTCCTGGGTAGCTTGGGACTCAGGAAGTTCTCACCACTGGGACACAGAGTGTGGCGGTCACTTCCTGTCTGCCAGACAGGGAGCACTGGCCAGGCCCTCCCCTGCGGGCCCGGGGCCATGGCAGGTCCTGGAAAGCTCTGGGAGCAGAGCTGCAGCCTGCACGGTGGGGTGGGCTCCTCCCAGGTGGAGGGGAGCCCGCGTGCTGGTGCAGAGGCAGAGGCACGGGCCAGCGAGGTTGGGAGGACTCGTTTATTCAAGGCACAGTCATAGCAGTGGTAACAAGGTTGGGCATTCTGGCACATTCCTTCAGTGGTGGCGGCCCAGGTCCGTCTGCACCCCCACCAGGGCCCCCAGAGGACGCAATGCTGCTGATAGGCACTTGGCTTCAGGAGGCAGCTGAGCGACGGGCAGGAAGGCAGGGCTGCTCAAGGCCTGGGGAAGGTCCCTCTCAGAGGCCCTGGGCCATAGGCCATACTGGGTCTCCCAGGAGGCAGCTCCCTCCAGAAAGGACGGTGTTTGGGGGGATGCTTTGGTAGATGGGTTGGGGGTGGGGCAGCTGAGAAGTGGGCAGGTGGTGTAGGTAGGGATTTGGGTAGGCAGAGGCCCGTGGGTGACACAGCTGTGGGCAGAGAGGGCAGGTCAGGGGAGGTGCCCAGAGGGCCTGGATGTGGTGTGTGTTGGGGGAGGAGCTAAAGGACCCCCTGCCCCACCCTGCAGTGACTATGGGAGGCCCAAGTCCAGCTGCAGGGGGCCCCTGCCAATTCTCCGAGAGGCAGAAAGTGAGTGGGCTCATTTGTATCACCTTTCTCAGAGCCAGACCACACTCAACCCAGTACGGGGCCCCCCAGCCACTGCCCCCCTTATCTGGGGGACCTCTTCTGCAGGCCATAGGGGGCAGGGGAGGGATAGGGACAGTAGCAGAACTAGCAGCAGCAATAGGCCAGCAGGGGCCGGGACTGGAGACAGTTGCCAGGAGTAGCTCCTGGGGGAGAGGCCCTTGCCAGCTTCTGGTAGGACCCATCACGCACCCCCCCCCCCAAATGCAGGTTATGGGGTCAGGGAGGCCTGGAGCTGGGCACCTCCCACCATGGGCAGAGCTCCCTGCTAGGCCTGACCACGGGTCCTTCCCCCTTGTTGGTAAAATTCCAGGGTGAAGGGACCCGTGGGACCTGGGTGTTGAGCCTGGATGGGTGGAACTTCTAGTTCCTGGCTGTACCAGGAGTGGGACAGACAGCCCCCTCCCCAGCCAATACCAACTCTCTGGAAAGATCTCCCATGCTGAAGTTTGGGCTAAGCCCTGGGGGTTCAGCGATATCTTCCCTTCGAGGGCTACTTCTCACCTGGGGGGAAGCTGGGAGCTTGTGGGACGGGGCTGTGGGCAAGGCAGAGTGGGGACGAGGCCTAGGTGATCTGAGTTCAGGGTAGCCATGTGCCTGGGGCCTGGCAGAGACGCCCAAGTGAGGTGAGCCCGGGGCCGCCTTCAGCAGGTTGGCAGGGCACCCAGACCTTCGGAGGGGGCAGCTCAAGAGAGCCATGGAGTACTGGATCCCAGCCAGCTTAGTTACCAGGCCCCAGCCCTTCTCCAAGTCCTCCCTGGCGGGGCTGCACGTTGTCTTGCACGGGGTCTATCAGGAGGGGCAGAGACCTGTACCAAGTGTGGCAAAGGTGCTGGGTGTCCCAGCATTGCTCAGGATTGAGCTCCTCTCAGTCGCAGGTGGTGGCGGCCCTGGGAGGCAGCCTCGCTCCCGATAAGGGCTTCTCCATGGAGGACTCAGCCCTCACCTGCACCTCGTGCCTAGCCGGGCTGGGCTGACGTCACGGTGGGGATCTGCAGTGTCTGAACCAGAGCCACCAGAGGCCACATTGGTGGTCTAGTGTGGGCTGCAAGGCTTCTCCTTGGAGGGCAGGAGATGGCAGGTGCCTTTCGTTTGCAGCACGGGATTCTTACCCTAAGCTGTTGCCCATTGGCTGAGCTGGGGCCAGGCACACAGGTGGGCGGGCAGCAGGAGGAGCTCATTCTGCCTTCACCCCTCCCCACCTCGTATGAACCAGCAAGAACTAGCCAAGGTTTCCTTCATCAAAACGCACACAGGTCTCTTTTAATGAGCCCGAGTGACCGTGCCCTTGTAGGAATAGGACAGACAAGGGCCTCTACCCTGCGTCGCCTGAGGACAGCTGACAAGGGGCAGAGGAGCAGGCAGGGGCTTAGCCGCTCTTCTCAGTCTGCTGTTGGCCGCCCCTGGCTCGGGAGCTCGGGAGTGCAGAACTCTCCAGGCCCCCACAGGCCCCCTACGATGAGGTGTCCATCCGTGTCTTGTCAGGAGGCCTGGAGCACATACCTGTGCCTGCTCAGAGTGCAGGGGAGGAGTGGGCTGGGGGCAGGGTGGGAGCAGCGACAGAAGCTCCTTGGACGGGCAGCTGATGTGGGGGAGCGAAGACCCCAGAGAGCCTTCAGCGGGCTTCGTTCTGCCTCCTCCCTATACACCTTCTCCATCTTGACCCCAGGAAGGCACCCAGCATTCATCTGTGTGCCAGGGCTGCCACACCTCTGCCTCACACGGGGCTCGTCTGTGTCCTGCAACCCTTCCCGCGTCCTTCTGCTCTCAGCAC
>NW_006160041.1:1977685-1980856 GCF_000334495.1 Tupaia belangeri chinensis | reverse complement strand
GGTCCTCCACGGGGCCCATGGCAGGGGGGGAGGCGTCTCCACTGGGGGCTTCCGAAAGTCTGCAGCAGGTTGTGGGGAGGCCGGGCCGCCCGCCTGCCTCCCCTTGCCAGGCCCTCCCCCGGCCCCCGACTGGAGTTACCAGGTAGAGGCCTTGGGTCCTGGTCAGTGGTATTGGCTCTGGCCTTCTAGTTCCAGCCCTTCCTGGAACTGGGCCGAGTCCATCTCCCTCGCAAAGCCCCTCAGACCACTCTCTTCTTCTCCCTCTTCCGGCTGGCTGTTCATGGTGCCGTAGGTGTGCCGGGCTGGGGAGGAGGCCGGGGTCAGGTTCAGCTCCGGCTCCTGCAGCACGGTGGCCACGTACAGCTGCTCAGGACAGACGGAGGGGGGTGGGGTCACACCTGGAGCACCGCCCTGGGTGCGCCTCTCCCCTCACGCCCTGCCCCTACCCGACCCCTCCACTGCATCCCACATGGGATCCAGCGAACCTTCTTTCTTCCACGTAGCCTGAGTCCTGTCTAACCCCCTCCACCTGCTTGCTCTGGATTATTTAAGCAGCTACGATCAGGGCTAGTTCTCTGGCACGTCTCCCAAGTCCTAGCCCACTGTTCCTTCAGAACACGTTCCATTCATTCTGTTTCAAGTCAGGGGAGATGACAGGAGGCTCCCCTGAGCTGGGATCTGGAGAGACCCCTATTCCTGAGCTAGTGCACTTGCCAGAGAGACAGGAAGCAAGAAATCACTCCCCCCCCGCCATGGGGGATAGCCACACCGCAATCCTTTTCCTCCATTCTCCTCCTGGGATTTTAGGCATGCACACACATGTGCCCGGTATGAGTTTCAAGCCACCAGATCTGGGACTCGAACAGTGGTGGGCCATGTGGGAGTCCAGAGCCTTAACCACTATGCCACCTGCTGGCCCCACTAGTGCACTTTCTAATACAGCTTCAGAGGTGCTCCAGAACTCCCCTGGGGTGTCCCGACGGTCGGCCTGTGAGTCAGCACTGTAAACAAACTGCTAGTTGAGCGCTAGCTCACTGAGCTGTCAAACCCTGAAACCAGCCAGCAGTGCCTGAGAGAGCAACAGACTAGGGCCACGGGGGAAGTCCTCAGAAAAAGGTACTGTCATTATTTTAAGTGGCTTTTGTTTTTAATTGCCAGGGGGTGCATGCACTCACCAGAGAGAGAGAGAGAGAGAGACAGAGGAAGAGGGAGAAAGCACCCCCTAATGGGAGGTGGTCACACCACATACCCTTCTATATCCATCTCTTCATCCCACTGGGATTTGGGACATGCACACACACACATTCCAGGGCTGGGATTCAAACCACAGTAGGCCACGTGGGATCCAATTCCCTTAACCATCAGGCTATGGGTCAGGCCCTTCAGAGGATTTTAAGCCAAGTCCTTACTTTGAAAATAGGTAATTATGGGATTGGATCAAACCTTTCAGTAGGAGTTTATTTCAGTAAAATCAAACAGCCCCAGGTGATGAGGGAACACTTTTCCTATAAAAGAATCCAAATATGTGCATGGCACCTGAGTAAAACCCACAGGTGACCCTTGGAAAATGGTAACGAAACAATGGAAAAATCCAGCTCGTCTTCCCCTAACCAGGAGGTCATGTTAGCCTCATTAGCTTTTTTTTTTGGAGAGGTTTTTGCTATAGGGCACGTGCACTCACCAGACAGAGAGAGACAGAGAGACAGAAAGTGAGACATCACCCCCTCCAGGGGGGGTGGCCGCACCACAATCCCTTCTCCTCCATTCTCCTCTCGGGATCTTGGGCACACACGCACACGTGCCTGGTGTGAGTTTAAGCCACTGAGTCCAGGACTTGAACCACGGTCGACTACATGGGAGTCCAGCGACATAGCCATTACGCTAACTGCTGGTCCCTCATTAGCTTTAATAAACAGGACATCAGATATCTCCTGGTGGAAGGTGGAGCACCCCTGTGTTGAACTTGACTCAGTTGAGTCTCTATTCTAGTGCTCAGAGACTAGAGAAGACAGTGGATCCTGCTGTAAGACATCATGAAGAAACTTCCAGAACAAGCCAGAAGATAAGACATCCTGTAGGACGACTGGCTTGATTTCTCCAAGTCATAAAAAAAATTATGTGTCATGGTCATGCAGCAGTAACACGACTGGACCCCTGGGAGAAGGTTCTAGGTTCCTGTCCTGAGGTATCCCTGTGGGTGCCTGGCACGCGTGTGTCTATGGCTTTGGTTGGCTGCGGCTGGCAGGAAGTGGGAGTGAAAACCCTCAGGAGAGTGCCTCTCTCAGAAGAAATAAGCTTAAAGAAAAAAGGAGAGAGAGACTATTGGAATAAAAAGGACATAACCATTTGCACAGGCGCTGGACTGGATCTTGGTTTGGTTTGGACAGGCTACAAAGGGTATTTCTAGAACAATTAGGGCAATGTGAATATGGATTGGGTATTTGAAGAGATAAAAACCTTACATATATGGAAAAATAGACATCATTAACTAAAATCCAGGCCATAAAACAGTATGTATAGTATTATTTTTAGTAAAAACTATATATGCGTGTATCTCTACACACAGAATTTTACATATATGCACACATATAGTAACCTGGTAGAGGTAAATACCTGGAAGAATTATGGTATCAGTGGTTGCTGGTGGGGACATGAACTTTTTCTTTTCTTATTTTGCTTATCTGTTGTTATGTTACTGCGGATAACATAATTATCTACCATGTTCACCACTGTTGTAGTAATGAAAGGTTTAAAAAATATATTCTCGTCTTTTTTTTTTAAGCACAAACTTTAACATAACATGACCCTGGCTCAGACTGTGTGCTACGCTTCCTGGCTTAGTACCCTAAGATCTAAATGAATTGACCTTTTGAGCCTCAAGTTGGGAACAAAAACCCCTACTATGGGGGTTGATCAAAAGATTAAGAGCGGGACCTGCAAGTGGCATGGTGGTTAAGGTGCTAGACTCCCACAGGGCCAACTATGGTTCGAATCCCAGATTCAGCAGTTTAATAATCACGCTGGGCACGTGTGTGTGCTTGCCCAAAATTCTGAGAGAAAGGAGGAGACAGGATTGCAGCATGGCTTTCCCTCTTGGGAGGTGATTTCTCACTTCTCTCTCTCTCTCTCTCTCTGTCTCTCTCTCTGTCTCTCTCTCTGTCTCTCTCTCTG
>NW_006160041.1:1972623-1977654 GCF_000334495.1 Tupaia belangeri chinensis | reverse complement strand
AGGCAACGTGCCCACCGGGAAAAAGATAAAAAAAAAAAAAAAAAAAAAAAGAGGATGGCCCGGTGCCAGGTTCACAGGATGTCAGTAACTCGCCACTCCCGGGGGACGGGAGCCTATCCTGCTCTGGAATCTTGGTCTTCTACTACTGAAGTCTTCCCCTGTCCTCTCTCACATCCCATCCCCACGCGTAGGGTTTTCTCATGGTGAACACAGTGAAGCAGCCCTGGAGTTCTGATGACTTTTTTTTTTTTAGTTTGCTATAGGGCATATGTACTAGCGGGAGAGAAACGGAGAGAGGGCAGGTGAAAATCACCCCCAGGGGGGATGGCCACGCCGCAACCCCTTCTCCACTCTCCTCTCAGGATTTTGGGGCATGCACACACACGCCTGGTGTGATTTTCAAGCGACCAGGTCTATGACTTGAATCGGGGTCGGCCACGTGGGATCCAGCCTTTACCCTGCACACCACCTGCTGGCCCAGATGACTTCTGCACCTGCACACGTGGGCGTGCCCGCCCGCTGGTCTGTGCTGCTTCCAGGCACTCCCACGGCCTCGCCTGCCCTCTCTACACATGCTGTCTGTCTTCATGTCCCAAATGCTTCAGAGTCCCCTTTCTGGGCCTTTGCACAAGCTGCTCCTCTTCCTCGAACACTGTCCCACAGCCTGCTTCACCGGCGACCCTCCTCCCGTTCCTGGATTCGGATTAGATGTTCCCTCCTCTGAGCAGCTTCCCCGACTGCCCATGTGGCTGGCACCCTTCCTCAGTGCTCCTTCGATGCACCCTGGCATCAGCTCAGCGCTGGCCGGGGCCCTGCCTCTGTGGGCATTTTGTGGCAGGGCTGCGTGGGGAGGGGAGCGCTCGTGCCCCTCCGGGCCCTGCCTGTAGGGCCCCTGCACTCGGCTCTGCTCTTCGCGGGCTGACGGGCTCACTCCGGCACCATCCCTGCCTTACCAGTCAGTGTGGGCCTCCACAGTTCCCTGCAGCTCTGTCTGCGCCGCTCTGCCTGGCACTTGTGCCCCTGGAGGCAGCCTTCAGTCCTGAGGCCGAGCCCCAGCACGCCCCTGCGTCTACACGAATGAGGTCTCTGAGGTCGGGGTCCCCCTGAGTGAGTGCATCCTCTCTGAGAAACTTCTAGAGGTTCTTCTCTCCCGGCTCTTCAGCCAGGGCCACGGCAGCATTTGGACCTGGGCCAAGTCCTGCTGCGTCAGAGGAGGGAGCCCAGGGGGCCCCTGTCCCCTCCTCTATACCCAGGGGGAGCGCTAAGGGCCACAGAGTAGACCACCCCAGCAGGGACCGCCCTCCTGACCTGTCCCCCAGGGGGAAGGCGGGGACTCACAAGGGAGGTGGGCGTGGAGGATGTACTGCTGGGCTCCATGTCAAACACCGTCTCGATCTCCTCCTCAGGCTGCAGGGAGAGAGGGGTAGGTCACAAGATGTGGGCATCTGCTCTGCGCCCCCTTCGGAGGAGCTCGGACCCCCACACCTGGTCCTTTTGCTCCCTGGAGCTCATTGTCTGTCTTTCCAGATTGTCAGCCAGCAGGCAGGATGAAGGCCAGGGGGACATAGCGAGGGCTGGAATACCAGAGAGAGCCTTCTGGAATGTTCCATGCCCAAGGACCACATGGGAGAAGTAGGTAGGGTGGGACTGGGGTTCAAAGAGAGGCCTGCGTTGACTCTAGGAAAAGCCTTGACCTCGGCACTGTTTTCTTTTGTCCTGAGATTTCCCTGCTGTATCTGGGATGAATCTTGAACCGTTATGGCCTCGGTCCATGGCTTTCTCCTTCTAGGCTGAACACAGAGCCAGCCAGGTGTATTAGAAAGAGCCAGAGGGGCCATTCCCTCTGGCCCATCCTTTGTGTGGTGCCAAGACGAGGTGAGGGAGGAGGGAAGCCAGGAGAGAGGACAGTGGGCACCCAGAGCCCCGGATACTGAGGTAAGAGAAGCCGCAAGGGCCTCCTCCTGAAGGCTCCCTCCTGACTCAGCAGGGTGCCAGAACTTAGAAGCAGCATCCCCTTTTCATATAAATTCACTGGAAAAGACACAATTCACTGATATAGACAAAACCCGTGCCAGTTGCTGTAAGGAGAACGTTAACTGGAAAGAGAACTATATAACCATGAAAATAAACCATGCTGGCTCCACTGGAAATTACTTCCGGGGCATAGTCTTTGGGAAGTGCTGACCGAGAGCACACACACATGGCCAGCGTGGCTCTCCAAGTGTGAAGGTTGGCTCCTTTCTCCCAGAGGCCTGATTGGCTGGGCTTACTGCCAAGGGCTCAAGAGCTGCAAGTTCAACACCCTGGCATTCTTTTTTTTTTAATCTTTAAATTTTTGCTATAGGGTGCATGTGCTCACCAGAGACAGAGACAGAGAGAGAGGGAGAATGAGAGAGCATGCCCCAGGGGAGATGGCCACGCTGCAGTCTCTTTTTCTCCACTCTTCTCTAGGGATTCTGAGCACACATGCACACGTACCTGGAGTGTTTCTCAACCCACTGGGTCTGGGACTTGGAACATGCTGTGTGGTATCCAGTGACTTAACCTTTATGCTCAACCTGGTTGCCCCCTTTTAAAAATTTTTATTTATTTATTTTTAAAATTTGCTAGAAGGTGGGGCTGGCAGGTGGCATGGTGGTTAAAGACGCTGGACTCTTACATGGCCAACTTCAGTTCAAGTCCTGGACCTTGAGGCTTTCTCTCTCTCTCTCTGTCCCTCTCTGGTCAAACTAGAATAAAGAAAGAAAAAAAGAAATGTTAAGTAAAATAATTCTTAAAAAAAAACCCAATTGCTAGCAGGTGTGTGTGATACCAGAGAGAGACTGAGACAGAGAGAGAGGGAAAGTGAGAAAGCACCTCCTATGGGCATGGTCATGCTACAATCCCTTTTCCTCTATTTCTCCCTCTTTTTTGGATTTTAGGCATGTATGCACATGTACCTGGCATATTTCTCAGCTGCAGGTCTGGGACTCTAATCCCCAGTGGCCATAAGCGATCCAGCCGCCTGAACTACCACGTCACTGTCTGGCCTCACACTGGGATTATTCAAGGTGAGAACATGACTCTCCTCCACCCCCAGGCCATCAGCAGGGATGTGCATGCACACTCCTTCACTCCACCCTCCCGCTGCCCTCCAGCCCCAGCAACGGTGTTCTCAGCTCGGTAGCTGGACTGGACTCTCACTGCAGAGGGGAGAGGCCCGCAGCCTCTGTTCAGAGGGCAGGAAGGGAGAGGGGCTGCCTCTGGACGGGGGCCAACGCCTGAGCTAGCGAAGGCACACATGCACACGGAGCTCACGCATGCCATGTCAGGGAGAAAGCCTATCGGTGCCCAGGCCAGCAGAGTGTCCTAGGGCTCCGTCCCTCAGGGGCTGGGGCACCAGGGGAGCATGGGCAGGCTGGCCACTCACCTCATAATCAATGTCCTTCTGAAGCTTCCCCAGAAAAGTGCCCAAAATGGCAATTACCATGGAAATGACAAGGGTGGACAGGGAGAAGAAGGTGATGGAGTGCAGAGAACCTGCCGAGGAGGAGAAAGGTGGGTGTAAAACCTGGAGCTGGAGCTGAGGAGCCAGACTGGCAGCTGCCTGAGGACCGTCTCAGCACCTCTTGGGGAATTCGAGCGTGGGGCAGAGACCTCCATTCAACTGTCCTCTGAGGGCAACTGGGGTCAATGAGCCTGACACAAAGACGACATCCCTCAGTTCAGAATGTGGCATCTTGTGGATTCCATGAAAGGCAGGCTTTGATTGATTTAAGTGTGGACTTAAGGGCCTATGCAATGTGTCTCCTCAGCCTGGTGGTGACCTCTGACACCCGGTCCCTGTGAAGTAGCTCCGAGTTACCGGTTCCGCTGCTGCCCCCAAACACAATCTCTGGCCCACATCTCTCCCTGCAAGCCCTTCGAGGAGCATGCTCGGTCATCTGTGCCAATGACACGGAAAGTGATCCGGAAGTAAAAAAGAAAAGGCGTTTACATTCTGTTTGGGGATAAAACAAAAACAAAAACTGCCTTTTTCATTTTTAGGGTTTTTGCCAGAGGGCGTGTATGCTTGCTGGAGATAGAAAGAGAGAAGTGAGAAAGTACTTCCCGGGGGGACGGTCATGAGGCAACCCCTTTTCCTCCATTCTCCTCTCAGGATTTTGGGCATGCACATATATACACTCCTGGCATAATTTTCAAGCTGCCAGGTCTAGGGCTTGAACTACAGTCAGCCATGTGGGAGTCCAGTGCCTTAACCACCATGCCACCCACTGGCTGTCCTAAAACTGCCTCTTCCAGGGAGGTAAGTACTGAACATCACAACTCTCGGTCAAAGGCCACTGCTTGGAGCGGTGTTTCTATGGTAGCAAAGAGGTCAACAGCCTCAATAGCCAGCTCTGGAGAACTGACAAGCAGAAGCTTTTAGCGCCGCCACTGAACGGTGTGTGTTCAGCCTTTCAGGAACACAGGAAATGCTCAGAACATAATGTTCCGTGAGCAGACCCAGGCTACAGGACTGGATGTCGTAACACGGGACCACACGTCTAAGTCCCGGCTGACCCACACACGCCCCGCTGGTTTGCTCCCTCCCCAGAGCACGTGCACAGCAGGATGGCTGCGAGCGGCAGGCACCAGCTCAAAAGGAATTGTGGGTAACTTAAGCTGGGTCTTTATCTTTGTTTTCTACTGTCGGTGATAAACATGTAGTCCTTTATCCTTTGGGGAAAAGTACTGAATGACAGGGAAAGGCGAGCAGGATAAGAAACTGGGGTGACAGCAAACGGATGAGCCTGACTGATGTCAGAGCAGATGGTTTACAGATGCCACTGGGACAGGGAGAGCGAAGAAAATACTCTCTCCCTTCTCTACCCCACAGAGGTCAAGGTCAGGTGTCCTGAGGGAAGGGCGGTGAGGTTGGAGGCTGCCTGGTGGCATGGGTGCCCCAGAGGGGAGACAGCTGAGGGGTTCAGAAGCCGTGGCCTATGGGGACTTCTGTGGGGGGGGCAGGGGTGTGTGTGCTGCCCAAGGCAGACGGCAGCTTTGTGGGGC
>NW_006160041.1:1962864-1965809 GCF_000334495.1 Tupaia belangeri chinensis | reverse complement strand
GAAGCCAGACTGGCAGCTGCCTGAGGACCGTCTCAGCACCTCTTGGGGAATTCGAGCGTGGGGCAGAGACCTCCATTCAACTGTCCTCTGAGGGCAACTGGGGTCAATGAGCCTGACACAAAGACGACATCCCTCAGTTCAGAATGTGGCATCTTGTGGATTCCATGAAAGGCAGGCTTTGATTGATTTAAGTGTGGACTTAAGGGCCTATGCAATGTGTCTCCTCAGCCTGGTGGTGACCTCTGACACCCGGTCCCTGTGAAGTAGCTCCGAGTTACCGGTTCCGCTGCTGCCCCCAAACACAATCTCTGGCCCACATCTCTCCCTGCAAGCCCTTCGAGGAGCATGCTCGGTCATCTGTGCCAATGACACGGAAAGTGATCCGGAAGTAAAAAAGAAAAGGCGTTTACATTCTGTTTGGGGATAAAACAAAAACAAAAACTGCCTTTTTCATTTTTAGGGTTTTTGCCAGAGGGCGTGTATGCTTGCTGGAGATAGAAAGAGAGAAGTGAGAAAGTACTTCCCGGGGGGACGGTCATGAGGCAACCCCTTTTCCTCCATTCTCCTCTCAGGATTTTGGGCATGCACATATATACACTCCTGGCATAATTTTCAAGCTGCCAGGTCTAGGGCTTGAACTACAGTCAGCCATGTGGGAGTCCAGTGCCTTAACCACCATGCCACCCACTGGCTGTCCTAAAACTGCCTCTTCCAGGGAGGTAAGTACTGAACATCACAACTCTCGGTCAAAGGCCACTGCTTGGAGCGGTGTTTCTATGGTAGCAAAGATGTCAACAGCCTCAATAGCCAGCTCTGGAGAACTGACAAGCGGAAGCTTTTAGCGCCGCCACTGAACGGTGTGTGTTCAGCCTTTCAGGAACACAGGAAATGCTCAGAACATAATGTTCCGTGAGCAGACCCAGGCTACAGGACTGGATGTCGTAACACGGGACCACACGTCTAAGTCCCGGCTGACCCACACACGCCCCGCTGGTTTGCTCCCTCCCCAGAGCACGTGCACAGCAGGATGGCTGCGAGCGGCAGGCACCAGCTCAAAAGGAATTGTGGGTAACTTAAGCTGGGTCTTTATCTTTGTTTTCTACTGTCGGTGATAAACATGTAGTCCTTTATCCTTTGGGGAAAAGTACTGAATGGCAGGGAAAGGCGAGCAGGATAAGAAACTGGGGTGACAGCAAACGGATGAGCCTGACTGATGTCAGAGCAGATGGTTTACAGATGCCACTGGGACAGGGAGAGCGAAGAAAATACTCTCTCCCTTCTCTACCCCACAGAGGTCAAGGTCAGGTGTCCTGAGGGAAGGGCAGTGAGGTTGGAGGCTGCCTGGTGGCATGGGTGCCCCAGAGGGGAGACAGCTGAGGGGTTCAGAAGCCGTGGCCTATGGGGACTTCTGTGGGGGGGGCAGGGGTGTGTGTGCTGCCCAAGGCAGACGGGTGTGGCCAGTGAGGAAGGGAGACGCTGGCCACCTCTGCAGACTCTGAGTCCTGGCTCCAGGTTGTTGGCGCCCCGTAAAACCAGGCATCTCTGGGATTCCAGATGCCATGGGAATTAGGCCCCCCAATGGTTAATATTCTATTTCCCGCCAGCCTTGGGTGAGAATGAAGGACTGTGATGTTTCTTGCCCTGAGGGTCAGAAACTCAAAGCCGAACACTTTGGACCAAGCCCACCCTGCACCTCAGGGCTCTGCCGACGTCTGGGAGGGCGCTCTCAGGGCCTAGACGCCCGTGGACTTGGCCAAGCCCAGTGAGCAGGTCTTGCCGCCCCCCACCCCCGCACCTTTCTCCTCTACCTCAGTCTGTGTTCAGGACTCACAGAGCAGTGGGGGCGGGCCAGGGTGGGCGTGCTGGGCACGCAGGCACCTACCTAGTCGCAGGATGGAGAAGAAGAGCATCCAGAAGAGCCCCAAGAGCGGGGCGAAGATGGCCTGGTAGATGGCGGCCATGTGGATCTGCTCGTTGAGCTTGGTGGGCGCGTAGGAGAAGTACATGTTGTAGCGGTCCGTCAAGTGCTTCATGCACAGGTACAGCAGCCCTACGGGCCAGGTGCCAGACAGAGTCAGCGGGGGCCTGAGCAGCCCGAGTCCTCACAGGCCTGAGAAGCCACCGTCGGGGCTGAGTAGCCAGAGCCTCAGACAGGCTGTGTGAGCCCAGGAGTGCGGACCTCTGGGACCAGTAGCTTCTCCCAGAGACCCCGGATCCCTTTCTGCCAGCGTGGTGAAGAGTCATTCATTCACACACTCACTCAACAAACATCCTCCACCGGCAGTCAGTCAACCTCGGCCCCCTGTCCTGGCTCTGGGGCTGACCCCTCTCTGTCACAGGCTGTCCTGAGACCCTGGTGCTCCAGGAAGGGGCCTGATGTTGGAGGCTCAGTTCCTCCTCCCCGTCTGAGGGTGAGCAGCCCTGGGTGTGCCTCTGAGATGACTCACCGAAAGGGACAATGATAGGACAGGTGATGCTGTACGCCATCACCACGCTGAAGACGTTCAGCATCCACGCGTACTCTCGCCCGTACTGGAAGTCTATGGCCTGGCTCTGGGGCAGAAGGCAGGGGTCACCGGAGGTCACCTGGCCCCTGGGCCTGGCTGCTTCTGTGGCTCCTCGTCAGCCTCCTGGGAGCCAGTTGGCAGCTCAGGCCTGAAGGCACGCCCCCCCTCCAACCCTGGAATCCCAGCAGTAGTGGCTCTGTGGCCTCTCCACCCATCGACCATATCTCCAAAAAGTAGTGGCTCCGTGGCCTCTCCACCCATCGACCATATCTCCAACCGCAGACACCCTTCCAGGAGGAACTCGGGCCTGCCCCCACCTTTCTGATGTGGACTCTCTCGGGCTCTGATCTGGAAAAGAAGAGGCGGGTGCTGTACAAGCAGAGCGAGCCCAGACGCAGCAGCTCCATCCCCGTGCCCAGCATGGCTGCCGTGATCACG
>NW_006160041.1:1962388-1962833 GCF_000334495.1 Tupaia belangeri chinensis | reverse complement strand
ACACCTAGACGGCGGGAGCGGGGCCGGCGGGAGATGACAACAGAGGCCGGGGGACGGGGACGGGGAGAGGTGCCAGAAGGCAGCCGGGGAGAGAGAACAGCAGCAGTCAGGTGGAGAATCAAGACTTCTCCGCTCCCCCGCTCTGGCCTAGGTTGACAAGCAGCCCCCGGGGAAAGATGGGGTGGACCACGCAAAGTGCAGCCATGTTACACGCACTAGCTGGATTCAAAGCAGGGGTGTCTGACCGGGGTCTACAGACTCTAGAGTCCAGGAGTGGAATTCTGGGAATCTGAGACCTTGGATGGGGAACAAAATTTCCATCTTTATTTCACTAATCTCTAGCTGAAGATGAGTATTTCCCTCACTTAAAAACTACAGTAATGTTAGCCATGGCTGTGACTTGTCATTAATAGAAATGAGATCTCCCATCCCCTTTTTTTTTGCT
>NW_006160041.1:1951282-1962077 GCF_000334495.1 Tupaia belangeri chinensis | reverse complement strand
GCTTTCTGTCTCTATGTCTCTCTCTGTCTGGCGAGCGCACGCGCCCTACAGTGAAAATCTCTCAAAAAAAAAAAAATTACTTTTTTGAAACACTTTTTTAAAATAAAAAATAAATAAATAAAATAGACTCTAAACAGAAAAAAAAATCACCATTTTTTTTCCTTGGACTTAACAATGTGGAAGGATGGTGTGGCTTTTTGTTTTTTTTTTTTGTTTTGTTTACTTGTTTTAATTTTGCCAGAAGGCTCAGTGCTCTCTGGAAAGACAGAAAAACAAGAGAGAGAAATGAGAAAGCACTCCCCTCCATGGGGCATGGTCACACCACAGTCCTTGTCCATCTCTCCCTCCTTTCAGAACCCTCGGGCATGCATGCCCGCACACACGCCAGGGCTACTTCTCAGGCCGCTGGGTCTAGGACTCCCACTGTGTGGTCAGCCATGTGGGAGCCGGTTACCTTAACCACCAGGCCTTGGAGTTGGCCCCAAATCAGACATTTTTGTATCACGAGGCAGTTACTGCTGAAAGCTTAGCATCATGTGTGTCATCGCCATTTCAGAGTGACAGGAGGTGGACACATCACAGCTGCTTGAACTTCAGCTGTCACAGCTCTGTATTTGACAGAGGTGGCCAGCTTCGGCTGGGAGTCACTCGACCACCGAGCAGCCGCGTGGCCTGGTCTCCTGTTGGTGACCCAAGTATCCTGGGCCATATTTCAGAACTTCTTCAACAACTAGTCTTTCTTGTTGACATCGAAGTTCAATCTCAAACTCAGAACCCTTTTCTTTCTCACAGATAAGCTGTGCTGAAGATATTGGCCTAGCCCAAGATGAACTTACTCATCTTAGGAAAAATAAACCCCACAATTGGTTATAATGACAGTGTAACTGCAGAAACCTTCGAGAAGGTTCCTTGCCTTGTAGAGCAGGCTATGGAAACTTGCGTGTCATTTATATGTCTTCAAAAATTGAGATTTTCAACCACAGTAATCATAAGAACAAAAACTCAGAATTGGCTGGATGACAACATGATCTGCATGCTGCCTTGGTAGAGCCCCCCCTACTTGATGCTATTGCAGTAACATCAGCTCTCACACCGATGTCTTTAGAACAATAACATGTAACTTTCAGCTTCATTATTTGCTATCAATATGTTAATACTGTGACATAAATTTGATTTTTAAGAAACTTTTTTAAAGAATTATTTAACTTTATTTATTTATTTATTTATTTATATTAATTTGATCAGAGAGGGACAGAGAGAGAGAGTGAGAGACAGTGAGAAAGCAAGCCACCAGATCTAGAACTTGAACCGTGGTTAGCCATGTGCGAGTCCAGCACCCTTAACTACCACACCACCTGCAGGCCCTGATTTTTAAGAAATTTTTATTACCAGGTCAGCCATGTAGCCTAGTGGTTAAGGGACCTGGATCCCACATGGCTGACTATGGTCTGAATCCTGGCCTGGTGGCTTAAAAAACATGCTGGGTGCATGTGTATTTCTGTCTGAAATCCTGACAGGATGAAGAAAGGGAAAAGGGATTAGTGTGAACACGCCTCACTGGAGAATACTTTATCCCTCTGTAGCTCTTTTTTTTCTGGAGAGCAAATGTATTCTCTGACAATTAAAAAATATTTAATAACCGGGACCAGCAGTTAGCATAATGGCTATGTTGCTGGACTCCCATGTAGTAGACCACGGTTCAAGTCCTGGACCCGGTGGCTTAAACTCATGCTGGGCACGTGTGTGTGCGTGCCCAAGATTCCAAGAGGAGAATGGAGGAGAAGGGATTGCGGCGTAGCCATCCCCCCCAGGGGGAGATTTCTCACTTTCTGTCTCTCTGTCTCTCTGACAAGTGCATGCACCCTGTAGCAAAAAAACCTCTCCAAAAAATAAAAAAAATTTAATAACCACATTTCAGTATAGTTGGTCTTTGCAATCCAGGCATTTTGTACACTTACAGACAACATTCAGGGCAGTCCTAAAACTGATCAGATCTGAATAAGCTCTGTGGTACCAATGTCAATTTCCTGGTATTGGATGATGTTTACACAAAATGTTATGAGTTACCATCAGGGAAACTGGGTGAGGGTGCACCCTTCCATATACTACACATTTTTTTGGTGATGTCTTGTGACTCTACAACTATTTCAAAATCATTGTTCCTAGAAAGGGTCCCTGGGCTTTATCAGATCACCAAAAGGGCCCACAGCAAGGGAAAGCTTTCGAGGCTGCCTAGCGAGAGTGTTTACTGTGCCCCTATGAGCAATGCTGGTGTGCCCCAGGGGCGGGAACACACGTCTGCTACAGTGTGGACGCACAGAAGCCCTGTGTACAGGTGGGGGTACTCACTGGAACCTGATGGACGCCTGCTCCAGATAGTAGATGTCAAAGAGCCAGCGGAAAAAGACATCCAAACTGGAAGCAAGAACAAAGCCGGCCCTTGAGTTGCTACATCTAGAAGAGAGGCACTAAGACCTATGGTTAATTCCTCTCTACCTGGCTCCCCTCCTTCTGTCCTCCCTTGGCCAATCCAGACACTCTTCTTTATTCCAGCTGGTCAGTCTACATTGCCCCTCTTCCTTCGGGATACTGGGCCACCCCTGCCCCTAGCCCTTTGGCCTCACAGCTCAAGGTCACCTCCTCCTGCAAACCTGTGTCAGCCATTTCTCTCCTAGGGCTCTCTCCCTCTTCTCAATCTCTACTGTTGGCTGCGTTCTTGGCACCTTAGGCTGATGGTCAGCTGCTAGGCATGCCCTGTCTCCCCAGCTGGGTGAAACGCTCTTTGAGGGCAGAGTTCATGGCTGACATGTTAAGTTCGCATGATACCTGGCTCATGCTATATTCATGACAGGCACGGGATTGCCACTGGAGGAATGGATTTGCAGCAGCCACAGGTAAGCTACAGTGTCTGAAGGAGGAGGTTCCAACTCTAAGGTGAGCCTGGCTGAGAGAGGAGGGAGAATTGGAAGTGAAGTACCTGGTCAGACCCATAGAGGGTAGAATGACCACCATGAACACCAGGAAGATGTAGCACTTGTGCACTATGATTAGATTCTGACTTGACCTAGAAGGAAACCAAGAGAAATACTCATCAGTGTGTGACACATAGTAAGAATCAAAGACCTAACTATATAATGAAGAGGAAGTGAGAGCCCTCTGGGCCAGGAAATTGGTTTAATAGAGTGCACACCAGTACCACCACCATGGAGCACAAGAGCTGGACTGCACCTGGGAGAGCAGGATCAACTAGTGATGTCTGCCCTGACCACAGGAAGGGCAAGAAGGAACATATCATATATTCAGTGCTGCATGTTGAAGAGACATTACCAGTGGTACTCAGCATCCCTGCAGCATTTTCATAAACAACATAAATCGTGTTCTTAGCCAGAGGAAGGGCCAGTAAGGATTTCTGTTAGGCTAGAGCCATTAGCTTACTGCCAGGTATAATAGTAGGAACTTTTGGTGCAGGAAATAACTTTAAAAAATACATATGCCCGAGGCCATGTGCCAGAGAGAAAGAAAGACAGTCCCCCGAAAGGCACCTCGGTTATTCTGAAATCCTATTCCTTCATTTCTCCATCCCATCAGGATTCTGGGCATGCATGTATAAGTACCCAGCATGTTTTTCAAACTACCAGGGCTAGGATTCAAACCACAGTCTGCTATGTGGGGTCAGGCTCTCTCCACATAAGCACTTAAAAGAGTGAGCTATGGAGCCAGTCAGGAAGCAGGCAGCATTCAGGCCACAGCAGTGCCCAAGGACTTGCCAGCTGATTAGCTATTGCTAGAATTCGTAGGGCTATTTAATGTTGGCGTGGCGTGGGCCAAATATATGGGTAGTCACTGAGTTCAGGGGCCCCTCTGCTGTGGCCATAGCAGTCTCCCTAATGTTCTACAAACACATCTTTCTACTCTGCTTTCTGCCTGGAACTCCTGGCACTGCGAGGTTCAGGTCCATAGCTCCCTCCCCTCCATATATGACTGAGGCCAAGGGAGAAGCTCACCAAGGGCTTGGTTTTGGCCCTGCATCCCTTAGATGGTGGCTCTGTCTCAGCGTTCCCAAAATCAAAGGCCCAGAGGCAACTCAGCCCCCCCTCTTCCAAAGAGAAAGCACCTGTTGGTCTTTTGGGATTGTTCGAGTATTCTACTCCTTAGGCCAGATGGGAGGCCCAAGTCCCAGTGGTGGGTAAGGTGGGGGAGGCGGCTGGAGCACAGCAGGGCTTGGGGAGGAGCACGAGCTCACCTGGTCCAGTGGGCCTCCAGGAAGGCCGAGAAGTAGACGATCATGGGCATGATCACCGTGAAGGCCCAGAGCATCAGGGAGGGGAAGAACTGGGTCACGATCGGGCTCTGTGGTGCAGGGGGGAGCAGAGCAGGAGACACGTCACTGCAAGTCCCTTCCCCCAGCCCACCGGACTTCTCAGATCTTGTCTTCCAGCTCCCTCCCTGAGCAGGCCTGCTCTCCCTGGGGCTGCAGCGTGGGCCTGGCCTTTCTCATGTGCTTTCCTGGCTAGGTGTCTGCCTAGTTGCGGGCAGCAGAGGCTGACAGCCCAAGGTTAAGTGGAGTCTCCGGAAAGTGTATGCTGAGATCATCTGGAGAGGGGAAGCCTGCATTTGCCCTGAACTAAGGCCAGAGCAGCTGCTGTCACGCGGGTCTCTCACCTCCAGGGGACGGCGCTGCCTTTACTGTAACGCTATGGGTATGGGGCGAGTGGAGAGGGAGGTAAAGGAGCCCCAGGAGAGCTGCAGCCTCCCAGCATGCACGGTGGCTGGGGCCTGTTGGGAAGTTGGTGAAGGGAGTAAGAGGCAGGAGCGCAGGTGCGGCTTGCCTGCATGCATGTGTGTGTGCACGTGTGTGCAAGTGTGTGTAAGCATGTGCATGCGTGTAAGCGTGTGCGTGTGTGGTGAGAACAGGAATGAGGAGGTATGGAAGGAGGGGGCTTCTAGGCTTATTATAACAACCTTGAGGCTACCGAATTTGGAAATGGGCCAGTGCTTCCTCTGAACTGCTCTGTCCATGGCAGATGTCCTGTAACTTCAGGGCCAAGGGCTCCCAGCCTGGAGGTGGTGTCTGGAGATGAGGAAGGCCTAAGGGCTGTCCTGGGCTTACCTCATTCTTCCTCACCCTCAACCTACCATTTGAACCAGGAACCCCAGCTCTGGAGGTCTGGGGAGAACGCAGCTGGCCCATTTGCCACACCCTCTGCACCCCTAGCTGGCCCAGGGCGACCAGATCCAGTGGAGCCGTCTGAGCTCACACCGAGTGGACTATCCACTCCCCTAGACTCACCCCAGAACCTGCCTGCAGCTCCCTTACACTCCCTTTCCCTCCCAAGATGGGCAATGACCCACATTTGTCCCCTTCAGCACCCCACCACAACGTCGGCAGTGCGTGGGCTCCACAGCCTCATCCCTGTGGGCCCCCTCCTGCCCTCGCCTGAACTCTTCCTGGGTCTGCTGGGGTCGCAGGCCTGGCCTGAGCCGAAGAGGCACCTGCAAATTCTCGATGGGGCGGGTGACGTTGTACATGTCGATGGTGTTCATGATGATGGCGGGCGTAGTGAGGAAGAAGAAGAGGCAGAAGAGGAAGGTGTTGATTGCGATAAAGCGGGCCCACCACATGAAGCGGCGGATGGACAGGTGTTTCCTGGGGAGGGACGGAGGAGAGATGCACACTGAGACCTAAGTCCCAGCCCTTGGGGAGAGCCCACGTGTTATTTCCTTTAAGCCAGCTGTGGTCCCACTGCCCTGGCCAATTCGGTCCCACATCTGGACCTGCACACAGTGGCCCCCTGGACCTTCCCTGCATTTGCACCATCTGTAAAGGCTCTGGGCTGGTCTCATGGTGAGCAAAAAGTGGTCTGAGCCCTTCCTGCAGGAAAAACCTTTTCCCAGAGGGTTAGGTGCCTTCCACATTCGTGATGGGTGTGAGTTTGGAGGAGGGCAGAGTCTGTGGTGCCCAGGAGAGCTCATAACACAGCCCAGCAGCACTGGGCTGGGGGAGTCTCTGCAGCAATGGGGGGAGAGAAGACACTGTCCTTCTGTCTTCTTCAGTCTGAGGAGCAGACCAGAGGAGGGGAGGGACAGAGTTGCTTACCAAATGATGTCTTTGGGGTGTGGGGCGAGAGCGACCCTCCACTGGTAGGACTTGACGACGGTGGTCACCGAGGACTGCTGGGGGCGCACGCCACAGTGGATGTACTTGTAATCCTCCCGGACACTGCGGACAAGGCAGAGGACGGGGAGATGGAGCTCGGGGTGGGAGGATGGGTTCAGGGAGGTCTCATGCCAGGGTCCCTGGGTCACTGTGGCCATCCCACAAGTGGGACCCATTTATTTCCTAGGGATGCACAAAGTCTTGAACATGTCTCCCAGGACCTTACAGACATTGTAGACGGTTCCTAAGGGCAGGATATGAAGGCGAGGGGCACTGAGGGCATGAGACTGCCCAGAAAGGGGGGACCCATGGTTCTCAGCTCCCCTTTTGCCCCTTTACAGCAATGACTGCAGTTTGAGGTTGACAGGGCGGTCCTACTTTTACTCTCATCATTGTGTCAGTAGCTAACGACGATTGAGGTCTCTCTGCTGCATGGCACTGTGCTAACTGGGATTAATACAATCTCTAGTTTTAATTGGACAGATTACTACATTGAGGAGACTGGAGACGCAACTGAAGAAGGGCAGGTGCTGGCGTAGGAGCCCCGTCTTTGGTCTCTAACTCATATTCTGCTAATGAAGCCTCGGATCCCCCCTACCAAACGGCAACGTCTCGGAAAGTGAGCGAGTGTACTGGCTTTGGTAACACGTACACATTAAATAGAACACGCACCCTTAGGGAGGTGGACAGGACGGGTATCAATATCCAAATCTGACAGATAAGCTCGAGAGTGTAAGTAACTAGCCAAACTGCACACATTGCTGGTGACTAAAACCTAGGCTGTGCCACCACTCCTCTGTAGGGGAGGGTGAGTGGGGACAGAACGCTATGCACTTTCAAGCTCCTCAGGGACAGATCATCAAGAGACTGATTCTGGAGCTCCCATCTATTTGGCCAAGTCCTCAGGATCCTTCCAGAACATTCCAGAGTGGACCCAATTCACCCCCTGTCAAGGTAGGGCTGCCAGAGCCTGGGACAGAGGAGAGGGGGCCTCTAGGACTATGAATTAGGGAAGACCTGCAGTAGAAGAGAGAGGGCACGGGACTTCTCGACCCGGATGTTCACAGTGAGGAAAGGAGTGATGTGTGTGCAGGGGACAAAATAGGTGACATGCTTGTCAAGGCCCAGAAGAGGAACAAGAGGTCAAAGGCCACTCTCACCACCTCTGTGCTAACTCAAGGACAGAGGGAGTGAGGAGCCCAGGGCCCGGCATCCTTGGGGACAAGCGGAGCCCCCGCAGCTGTGGAGGTGAGTACGGCCATCCTGTGAGGGAGCTGCCTGTGAGGAGCACGGTGGTGAGGGGAGGCCAGCACGTGGCTGGCTGAGAGGCTCCCTCTCCTCCTCTTGGCTGAATGGGGGTGAAAGAGGAGTCAGAGAAGCAGAGGCCCCCTCTCGGGCCGGGTGGGCACAGCGCAGCTGGCCCTGGTGCTCACCTCTTGGCCATCTTGGAGTCCTGGAAGGTGACAAAGATCAGGTCGAGCCGCTTCAGCTGGACGCGGTTGAGCTCGGCGTTGAACTCATCCGTCAGCTGCTCCTCCAGCTCGCTGTAGTACTGCTCTGCGTCTACCTGGGGCGAGACGCGGCCCTCAGCGCTGGAGCAGCCAGAGCCCCAGGAAGGCCTCGCCTGGACCCAGGCCCCTCTCCAGCCCGGAGGCTACAAAGAGCTCGGGACCGTGGGTAGGTTCCAAAGTCCCCCCGTGAGAACAGAAAGAGGCTGGGACTCCGTAATTTGCTCTCTGCTCTTAGATCTGGGGAAGGTGAGGCACAGCCGGGGCAAAGGGGCGCTCTCAGACTTGGGGTGGACCCCAGAGAGGTGATAGCGTCTGATGCAATTCCAGAAGCAAATGATCCTTTTTCTGACTGGCTGCCAGACAGTCCTGCCCTGAAGCAGGGGTCCAGGTCTTAAGGCCCTTTCTAGCCATAGTGGTAATGTGAAAAGACGGATGCTGTCACCTTCAAGGGCGCCTGCCCTATCTCTGGAAGCTCAAGGCCTGGCAGCCTTCTGCAGCCTGCTGTGTTCTTCTCCCTCGGTCCTCCCATCCCAGACAAGAGCAAGCTGCCCTGGATTGCTCTGGAGGCAGCCCCAAGAAAGGCTCCTCTACTTGCTCAATAGGGATAGGTGGGAAGAAAGGGGGGAGCTGGGTCCCACAGCCCTGGAGCAGACCTCAGTGGGGCCGGGGCCCATGCCCCTCTCTGCCTCGCTGCCCCGATGCCCACGGCAGGTACCTCCTTGAAGCAGGTCCAGCAGCTGCAGAAGCAGAGGCGGGAGCAGGGGTGGATCTTGATCATCACCTTCCCGGTCTTCTTGGCCTTGGCCGTGTAGAAGAGCCGGCCCCGCATGGCGTGGCGCCTGTCAGCGACAGAGGATGGACCTTCCAGTCAGGGGCACAGAGCCCCATCCTCGCCTCCTACTGCCACCTGAGACCCCCAGGGCCCCACTGCAGCCTCACCTCTGATCGTCCAAATCGATCAGGGTCCTGACGTCGTAGCAGAAGTGGACTCTGGTCACGACGCACCCGGGATAGGCCTCGCTGCAGCCACAAACATGGATGCCGAGTCACCTGTGGGGCTGGGGGTGTGCTGCCCCCCATGCCTGTGCAGGGTGACAGCCCACAGGATGGTGGCTCAGCGGCCTGGGGTTCCTGGGACGGGAGGATCCATCCTTGCTCCTGAGGCTGAACTTCAGGGTCTGAACCCTGGTAACATGAGAAGCGCTGCATAATTCCTGGATGACTCACAGGAGGGCTGAGGGCCAGAGCTCCGACCACTGGGGACCGAGAGCCACCCGGGCTCAGGAGCAACAGGTGGAAGGACAATTAGTACATCCCACATCACATCATTCCACGCAGGAAACCCTGACTTCAGAGCCCTGCCCTGGCCCGGCTGTCCTTTCTGTTCTGGAAGCCTGATACTGAGCTGAGTCCAGGGAGAGCCACCACCTGAGTGTTTCCAGCCCCACCACCCTGTGCCAACTCACTACCCACATGAGAACCCAGGTGGGCTACCAGGAGGAGGAGGCAATCCACGCCTTGGCCCACCACAACCACTTACTGAAAATGCTTGATGATGATTTCTGGGTCTTGGATGTCTGTGGGCACATAGGTGATCATCAGTGTCCTTGTGACCTGGGTGGGGTGGGTAAATGAAAACGGTGCTTGCAGAGTCCTGATACCGGGGTCTCTTAGGCCCAGAGCCTCTCAGGAGAAGGCCTTTGCTCACACCAGGCTGTCTGGGGCCTGGGGGCTTCTGGCTGAGCAAGTAAAGCCCGCCTCCCAGGCCTGGGGTGCCGCAGTAAAGCAGGCAGCGCTAAGCTCAGCAAACAGGGCCTCTCTTCTTCCCAGGCTGTGGTCAAGGGAGGGAGGGCCAGACAGCTGCAGACGGGCCGGGGGAGCAGAGCTCCATGGCTGGAAAGAACCGCCAGTGCCCACTCACTGTCCTTGCGACCCCGCACAAGCTCTGGTCTCCCTGCCACCCCACTTTCCCACATAAAGCCTCTCACCACGAGCGAAATCCCTGATATACTGGGCAGAGGGGTTGGGAGGTGAGCAAGGCTCGGGAGAGGATGGAGAAGGTCCCCCAAACTCCCTATTTATTCTGTGGGTGGGAGGCGTCTGCCTGAGCCATGGCCTTCCTGATGGGTACACTGAGCAGCAAGAGACAGCGGCCTTGGCAGAAGCTGCTGGTGACAATAAGGAGAACTGAGGTAGTTGAGCCCAGACCGACAGGGGTGCCCGAGCCTCCATGTCTGGCAGGTATTTGGGTAACTTTCCAGGGTATGTGGATTTGCAGGCCAGGGCTGGTTCAAATGTCAGTCCTGCATGGTGGCCTTGAAGGACTGACCCTCGTCCATGAAACCTTTGAAAGGCTGTGGATGGGAGCCAAGGACGTTCATCTTCCCTGTCACCTTCCCCACTAGGATGCGGGCAGCCTGCAAGCTCCTTCCCTCGTGACCAGCACTGGGCCGGGTGAGTGGCACTACCAGTGCCCAGCCATGGCTTCCGGGGTTCATCTCTGCACCCCAAGGCTGCTGCGTGCTTCAGACTCTCAGCCCCACGCTGAGCGCTCTTTACCGACATTGGCAGTGTGTTCAGCTTGTGTGCTGGGTAAGAGGTGAAGGGTCCAAGTCCCCAAATACAGCCCTCAACCAGAGGTACAGAGGGAGTTCGTGGAAAACACCCTGCCTGCTCACCTCCAGGCTTGGGGGATTCTAGGACGTGTGTTGGCGCCCCAGGGGCAGCGAGCTCCAGCTGCCCACAGCGGTCCGCTGCTTGACACTCGCCCTTCCTGGCTGCCTTCCCTGCCCCTCTGTGGGCCTTCCCTGAGATCACCTCCCAAATAATGCTAAGCCCTTGTCTCAGGGCCTGCCTGGGAGGGGTGGGTCACCCAAATGAAGGTAGTGGGGGTACACAGGATGGGGTCTCAGACCTCAGAGAGAATTGCGGAAGGGCAGGGTGTGGGCTGAGCTTGCCAAAATATTTCCCCAGTAGTTGAGCACCACCCCCACTTAGGAAGGGGCCCCCTCCCTGGTCCAGGTGTTGGCTAACCCTTACTTTGTGGATGGTGGACAGACCAGGGGCCCTTGGGGAGGGGCCAGGGGAGCACTATTTACCAGCCTCTGGGAAGTTCCGAGGCTTCACA
>NW_006160041.1:1949810-1950695 GCF_000334495.1 Tupaia belangeri chinensis | reverse complement strand
TTCACAGCTGGTAGGAGGGGGCGGGCGGGTGGGGTGGGAGGAGGCGCACAGGGGTGGGAGGAGGCGTGCCTGCTCAGATGAGTCTGTCCTGCCTCAGGTGTGCCAAGGTCGGAGGTGGCTGGGAGGGGGCTCCAGCAGGGACGCAGCAGCTCTGGCCACTCCACTTACTCACCTTTTGGCTCTTCCTGGGCACAAAGCCCAGGCAGTGATGAGCCATGAAGATGAAGTTGGTGGCGAAGTACAGGAAGGAGAAGAGGCTGTGCAGCCAGAGGACCTTACTCCTGCAGGAGAAGCAGTGGGCCCGGTCAGCCTGCACTGGCCCATGGGCTGTACGGTGCCCCCGCCTCACTGGGACCATCCCTCCGAGGGTCACGACCTTCCCGACCTCTTCCCCTCCTCCTCCACTGTGGTCTCCTTGAAACACGCCCTTTCCATCGGGGTCTCCCCTGAACAGCCTCTCGGCGCCAACACTCAGCTCCTTGCAGGAGGATGGCAGACCGAGACTCAGAAGTGGGCCCCACTCCAGCATTAAGGGCCAGCATTTATTGAGAGCCGACTGTGTGCCAGGCCCAGGTGAGACTAAGTGCTTTATGTGCATTTCTCACTAGGCTTCATAGGCAGGGGCGTCTATGCAGGTCTTCGTTTTACCCACAGAGAAACGAGGGCCACACGGGAACGTGACCTGCCATCGGTCATTCACAGCAGTGGCCACGCTGGGAGGAGAACCAGGGCTGCTGAAGGCCTTGGACTCGCCATCGCTGTGTGGTACTGCCAGCTGTGGAGAATCAGGCCCCCCGAGGCCGCCCAGCAGCCATGTGCAGAGGGACCCAGGCCACATGCAGCTCAGAGGGGACAGGGCCAGAAGGGCTCGCTACACCTCCCTGA
>NW_006160041.1:1936883-1949748 GCF_000334495.1 Tupaia belangeri chinensis | reverse complement strand
TGGCACGCAGGCCATGTTGGCCATCCTTGCTTTTGCCTCCTGTGACGCTGTCCCCAGGCACCTGGCCAGGACTACTGTCCAGAGGTGTCCAGGGCCCACCTTCTTTGGTGTGGTTCAAGGAAAGAAAAGCCACCTGCTCCAAAGCATCTCTGATCTCTGTTCCTGCCCCAGCGCTTACAGTGCCCAGACCACCCTCCTTCTGGCTAGATGCTGCCGACCTCAGTGTTTGCAGAGGGGCCAGGTTACACGACACGGTCTCTATGGAATATTCCAGCTCTCTGCCCATACGGATTCTTGGACATTGAAGGCCCTTGGCTGCTCTACCAGCATCCACTTCCTGCTGGGAACATGGCTGGCCCACCCAGGGAAAAGCTCCTGGAGAAGGGGCTGGCTGAAAGGTGACAGGATGCCATGGCCCCTTTCTGCAGACTGTAGCACTGTGGTTATGCCCCCTGCCCCGGGGTGTATCACAGGAGTGCAGGAGGCAGAGGGGCAGCGGTGCGGCGAGAACAGAGGCAGGAGTGTGTGCAGTTTGCTCGCTCGTGCTGAAACTGCTTCTGCTGCTGTCGGGAAGTGGGCCTTGGCTGGCCAAGACACCTAGTGGGCTTCAGCATGGCCCAGCCAGGCCACTTGGCTCAGTACAAGCTGATTTGGCCACTGATGAGGTCAGCTCATGCTGAAACCCACAGGTTCCTGAACTGGAGAGGGTAGGGGCTTAGAGATCATGTCCCAAACCCCTTCCCCACCCTGGATGAGGACTAAAGCTTAGGGGAGGGCAGGTCACCCAGATTTAGGGCCAGTTAATGGCAGAGGTGGGGCATGAACCCCAGTCATCTGATTCCTTGGCTCCTTGCTATGGGAATCGGAGTGGAGCGGACTGCCAGGTCCGTGACTCAATTATCTGAGGGATGACTGAACCTATCGGTGGGCAGGGACGCAGCATCTAAAACCTCTCCTTGGCCCAGGGTCTCTGCCTCTCACGAGCTAGATGTACTAAGCAGAGGGACCGTTTCTCCATATCTCTAAGAGGGTCCATTTAGGTGCTTCTGTTCATGACAGATCAGAAGACAGGCACCTAGAGTCCTGCCCCACCGAGAGCTTGTGAGGCCTACATCCCACTTGGGACCTGGCTTCCCAGGGAGGCCGGGCCTTTCTCGACGGCGGAGTGGTGCCTGTTACCTGACATGTTGGCTCTCCTCTCCCCACCAACACCCCCGGCCAGTAGAACAGGAGGTAAGAAGATCAGGTACCTACTCTGTGGAGACATTGACAATGGTGGTCCGACCAAAGTGACTCTTGCGGTCTGAAAGAGAAGGGAGTTGCTGGGCTCCTTGGTAGCTGTAGGGCCAGAATCCAAGGTTCCTGAATGACTTCCTGGGGTCTAGACATGCTTGCCTATGTCCTGCTCTGCCTTCTGATTCCCCAGAGCTTGTCCCCAACAAAACCAACAGAGGGCTCTCCTCCCTGGTCTTGCTGATCGGGGCTCTCGGCAAAAAGCAAGGCCAAGCCTTCACCTGGTTTCCCCGGGCACCGCTGGGACGGAAGAACATCAGTAAATGCTTGTTGAAGGGACTGGCTGGCTGGTCATGCGCAGAACGATGAAGTGAGCAACACCGTGCACTGGTGACAGTCACAAGAACTCAAACTCCAGAGCACGTGACACTGCCTTGTTTGAACAGAATAAATCTTTCTGGCTAAGCATACTAGTTTGTTGATTCAGACATCTCTAGCTTTGGCAAAATGTGTCTAAAAATCTTGTATTACATTATCACTTTTTTTTTTTTTTAGAGGTTTTTGCCTTAGGGTGTGTGTGTTTGCCAGAGAGCGAGAGAGACAGAGACAGTGAGAGGGAAAGTGAGAAATCACCCCCCAGGGGGACGGTGATGTCATAATCTCATCTCATCCATTCTCCTCCCAGCATCTTGGGCACACATGTACATGTGCCTGGTGTGATTTTCAAGCCACCAGGTGTGGGACTCGATCTGTGGTTGGCTATGTGGGAGTCCAATGACGTAACTGCTATGCCATCTGCTGGCCTCATATATTATCTCTATTAATGCTCTAGCTCTGAGGGCCAGACTCACAAGATAGGACCCAGAAGCTAGTTACTCTGACAGTGGAATTTGGGGGGTGTGGGCCTTCAGTAAGTCACACCGAATTATTAATAATTAAGGTCTACCTGTGGTTGAGGAGAAACAGACAAAAACCTAAAGAATGAAAGTAAAGATGGGTGCCACCTGGATACCGGAGGTGCCGTTCCACAGCACCCGGGTACCCTGCCCATCTGGGTAAGTCTAAGACAGATACTGGCTGTTGTTTGCCAAGCGCCTTCCACCTATCGGGCACTGTGTGAGGTACTTGTATGTCCCGGTCCTCAGGGTGGTTGGCGAAGCCAAGGCCAGAGGGGATTCATTGGTCAAGTAAGGTCAATCATTTGTTGCGTGGGGGAAGTGTTTTCTGGGGAACGGACGAGGTAAAACCTGTGGGGCCAAGGTCTGTCTGTCCTCAGAGCCACACCCTCCCCGATGCTATTTTGTTAGGAACACTGGCCCCGTGACGGTGACTGTGGCAGAAGTCTTGCGAGCCCTATCCTGCCCTCGTGGTACTGTGTCCCCCCGAGAGGGTAAGGGAGGAATCGAGGTCACTTGGCATAAAAGGGTCTCCGGAAAGTCCTGGCCAGGTGCACCATGGAGATGGGAGCAAACATGAAGTTCCAGACAGGATTAATGCTACGTGCCCAGCCCTGGGGCACACCGGTGATAGAGTGCATCAGCTCCAGTCCCCACAGACAGAGCTGAGCACAGCTTGCCTGAGGTCACATGAGAACTAACTTCCAGAGGCAGGATTAAAATCCAGATCTCCTGGGGCCGGCAGGTGGCATGGTGGCTAAGGGTGCTGGACTCCCATGTGGCCAAAATGCGGTTCGAGTCCTGGACCTGGAGGCTTGTGTTCTTGCTTTCCTGCTCTCTCTTTCTCTCACTTTCTCTGGCCCTCCCTGGTCAAATTAAAATAAATAACATTAAATATAATCATTCTTAAAAAAAAAAATCCGGATTTCCAGACCCCCAAGGCCCACCCCCTGTCCAGCCCACCAGGTGGCCGCTTAGGTCTAGTGGCTCTGGGCCCAGGGCACGGGGAGCTCCGCCTACCCAAAACCGTTCCAGTGTAGTTGATGGGCAAAATGATGCCCAGGGAGGGGATGCAGAGGATGAAGACGAAGATGATGAGGTGGTACTGGAACATGATGTAGATGCGGGCGTCGTCTCCACACTTGCTAATGAGATCGTCATCCCTGGAAGACACAGGAAGAGGACATTCCTGAGGAGCCAGTGTGGCCGCAGTGAGGCTGCGAGGAGGTAGAGGAAGGGAGGGATTACCACCCTGCCCCCGCACTTTTCTTGTTTTGGAAACAGCACCTGTCTCCTCAAAGCTTCCGGTATGTCTACAGTGTATCTCACCGAACTTACAGACACGCCAAGATAGAGACTATGGATAAACAGATGAACACCTAGGAACCTGGAAGCACTTTTTAAATGAAGGATTTCCTTTTCTTTTCAAGAGGGTTTTTTGTTTTTTTTTTTTTTTTTTTTTTTTTTTTCCCTTGCAGTAGAACAGGAGGTAAGAAGATCAGGTACCTACTCTGTGGAGACATTGACAATGGTGGTCCGACCAAAGTGACTCTTGCGGTCTGAAAGAGAAGGGAGTTGCTGGGCTCCTTGGTAGCTGTAGGGCCAGAATCCAAGGTTCCTGAATGACTTCCTGGGGTCTAGACATGCTTGCCTATGTCCTGCTCTGCCTTCTGATTCCCCAGAGCTTGTCCCCAACAAAACCAACAGAGGGCTCTCCTCCCTGGTCTTGCTGATCGGGGCTCTCGGCAAAAAGCAAGGCCAAGCCTTCACCTGGTTTCCCCGGGCAC
Source organism: Tupaia belangeri chinensis (assembly GCF_000334495.1). NCBI lineage: Eukaryota > Metazoa > Chordata > Mammalia > Scandentia > Tupaiidae > Tupaia > Tupaia belangeri. The sequence goes on along the minus strand of NW_006160041.1, from coordinate 1,945,832 downwards.
CGCTGGGACGGAAGAACATCAGTAAATGCTTGTTGAAGGGACTGGCTGGCTGGTCATGCGCAGAACGATGAAGTGAGCAACACCGTGCACTGGTGACAGTCACAAGAACTCAAACTCCAGAGCACGTGACACTGCCTTGTTTGAACAGAATAAATCTTTCTGGCTAAGCATACTAGTTTGTTGATTCAGACATCTCTAGCTTTGGCAAAATGTGTCTAAAAATCTTGTATTACATTATCACTTTTTTTTTTTTTTAGAGGTTTTTGCCTTAGGGTGTGTGTGTTTGCCAGAGAGCGAGAGAGACAGAGACAGTGAGAGGGAAAGTGAGAAATCACCCCCCAGGGGGACGGTGATGTCATAATCTCATCTCATCCATTCTCCTCCCAGCATCTTGGGCACACATGTACATGTGCCTGGTGTGATTTTCAAGCCACCAGGTGTGGGACTCGATCTGTGGTTGGCTATGTGGGAGTCCAATGACGTAACTGCTATGCCATCTGCTGGCCTCATATATTATCTCTATTAATGCTCTAGCTCTGAGGGCCAGACTCACAAGATAGGACCCAGAAGCTAGTTACTCTGACAGTGGAATTTGGGGGGTGTGGGCCTTCAGTAAGTCACACCGAATTATTAATAATTAAGGTCTACCTGTGGTTGAGGAGAAACAGACAAAAACCTAAAGAATGAAAGTAAAGATGGGTGCCACCTGGATACCGGAGGTGCCGTTCCACAGCACCCGGGTACCCTGCCCATCTGGGTAAGTCTAAGACAGATACTGGCTGTTGTTTGCCAAGCGCCTTCCACCTATCGGGCACTGTGTGAGGTACTTGTATGTCCCGGTCCTCAGGGTGGTTGGCGAAGCCAAGGCCAGAGGGGATTCATTGGTCAAGTAAGGTCAATCATTTGTTGCGTGGGGGAAGTGTTTTCTGGGGAACGGACGAGGTAAAACCTGTGGGGCCAAGGTCTGTCTGTCCTCAGAGCCACACCCTCCCCGATGCTATTTTGTTAGGAACACTGGCCCCGTGACGGTGACTGTGGCAGAAGTCTTGCGAGCCCTATCCTGCCCTCGTGGTACTGTGTCCCCCCGAGAGGGTAAGGGAGGAATCGAGGTCACTTGGCATAAAAGGGTCTCCGGAAAGTCCTGGCCAGGTGCACCATGGAGATGGGAGCAAACATGAAGTTCCAGACAGGATTAATGCTACGTGCCCAGCCCTGGGGCACACCGGTGATAGAGTGCATCAGCTCCAGTCCCCACAGACAGAGCTGAGCACAGCTTGCCTGAGGTCACATGAGAACTAACTTCCAGAGGCAGGATTAAAATCCAGATCTCCTGGGGCCGGCAGGTGGCATGGTGGCTAAGGGTGCTGGACTCCCATGTGGCCAAAATGCGGTTCGAGTCCTGGACCTGGAGGCTTGTGTTCTTGCTTTCCTGCTCTCTCTTTCTCTCACTTTCTCTGGCCCTCCCTGGTCAAATTAAAATAAATAACATTAAATATAATCATTCTTAAAAAAAAAAATCCGGATTTCCAGACCCCCAAGGCCCACCCCCTGTCCAGCCCACCAGGTGGCCGCTTAGGTCTAGTGGCTCTGGGCCCAGGGCACGGGGAGCTCCGCCTACCCAAAACCGTTCCAGTGTAGTTGATGGGCAAAATGATGCCCAGGGAGGGGATGCAGAGGATGAAGACGAAGATGATGAGGTGGTACTGGAACATGATGTAGATGCGGGCGTCGTCTCCACACTTGCTAATGAGATCGTCATCCCTGGAAGACACAGGAAGAGGACATTCCTGAGGAGCCAGTGTGGCCGCAGTGAGGCTGCGAGGAGGTAGAGGAAGGGAGGGATTACCACCCTGCCCCCGCACTTTTCTTGTTTTGGAAACAGCACCTGTCTCCTCAAAGCTTCCGGTATGTCTACAGTGTATCTCACCGAACTTACAGACACGCCAAGATAGAGACTATGGATAAACAGATGAACACCTAGGAACCTGGAAGCACTTTTTAAATGAAGGATTTCCTTTTCTTTTCAAGAGGGTTTTTTTTTTTTTTTTTTTTTTTTTTTTGCCATAGGGTGTGTGCTATTGCTGGAGAGACAGACAGAAACAGTGAAAGGGAAGGTGAGAAATCACCCCTCGGGCAGGATGGCCATGCCACAATCCCCTTTTCTCCATTCTCCTCCTGGGATCTTGGGTATGCACATACACATGCCCAGTGTGATTTTCAAGCTACTGGGTCCAGGACTCGAACCACAGTTGACCGTGTGGGAGTCCAGATGTAACCACTATACCATCTGCTGGCCACACCTTTTTTTAATTGCCAGAAAGTATATGTACTTGCGAGAGAGAGAGAGAGAAAGAGAGAGAGCACTCCCCAGTGGGGCGTGGTGAAGCTGCAATCCCTTGTCTGCACTTCGCCCTCACACCAGGATTTGGAGCGCGCATGCACATGTGCTCGGCATGCCTTTTAGGTTGCCAGGGCCAGGGTTTGGACTGTGGTTGGCCATGTGGGATTTGGCTCACCTTTTTATTACTTCTTCAGATTCGTATTTTTAAATTAAATTAAATTTTGAAATTTTATTCATTGTCATTATTTTATTTTTAAAGTAATTTTATAATTATTTTTTTGAAGCTGACTAGAGAGAGATTAGGATAGAAAGGAAAGTGAGAAAGCAAGTTGCCAAGTCTGGGATTCGAACTGTGGTTAGCCATGTGGGAGTCTAACTGCCTTAACCACCATGCCCCCTGCTGGCCCCATTTAGATTTATTTTTAAACAGTACTACAACAAGGCCATCTTAAAGGTGTTCAATATCCCCACTTAGGGAATTACTTAAAGTGCTCAAAATTTTAACTTCAAGCTGTGAACACACATCCTGCCCTGAATTTAAGCCCCAAGAATGGGGCAAGTGGAAACTGAGGAAAAGGCTGAGTGTCAGGGAACAGGGAAGGGTTTTGCTGCAGGTTCAGGATGCCAGGATGCCTGGCGGCGGGGTGGTGGGGGTCCCAGAAAACCTCCAATCCTCCAACTGGGCAGAGAGAGCAAAGGGCCAGCCTGGCCCAGGGAACTTTAAAGAATGACATAAGTACTGCATACTTTAAAAAGATGGTGTAATGCTTATGTCACTGGACTCCCATGTAATTGACCACAGTTCGAGTCCTGGACCTGGTAACTTAAAACTCATGCTGGGTACATGCACATGTGTACCCAAATCCCAAGAGGAGAATGGAAGAAAAGGAATTGCGGAGTGGCCATCCCCTGGGGGGTGATTTCTCATTTTCTATCTGTCTCTCTTTGTTTCTCTGGCAAGCACACATTCCCTAGAGCAAAAATCTTTCTTTTAGGAAAAAAAAAAAGGAAAAAAAAATTCCCTTGAAGCTGTTGACAGGAACTGCTTCTATGGAGGGGCGCAGTGGAGAAGGGCGTGAGACTGGAGATGGGTTTCCATGTTTCTCTTAATGAAAATGTATCTGTGGTGGTTTGCGAGTGTTGAAAAAAAAAATCAATGAAGGGAACCAGCAGTTGGCGTAATGGCTATGTCGCTGGACTCCCACGTAGTCGACCGCGGTTCGCATCCCGGACCCGGTGGCTTAAAACTCACGCTGGGCGCGTGTGCGTGCGTGCCCAAGATCCTGAGAGGAGAATGGAGGAGAAGGGATTGGGGCATGACCATCCCCCCTGGGGGGTGATTTCTCGCTTTCTGTCTCTATGTCTCTCTCTGTCTGTCTGGCAAGCGCACGCGCCCTATAGCGAAAACCTCTCCAAAAAAAAAAAGTCAATGAAGCAAAACTAGAGAAGGTGCCAAGAAAACAAACAAACAAACAAACAAAGCCTCCCCTGTTCTCCCCCCACAAGGCTAAGACGAGTGAATCCAGAACCTTGCACAGAGCAGTCACGTCATCTTCGGGGGACTCTGCTAAAGGAAGGAAGACAGGAGGCCGAGGCCACAGGGAGTCACCGTCAGGGCTGGGGACCAAACACCAGAGGCCACTGGGCCGGGCCCAGTTTGGGATTCCCAAGGCCCAGCCAGGGAGCTCAGACATGTGCATCCTCCGGATTCCACACCTGCGGCAGGTCTGGAGAAAGAGAGGTGCCCAGGAGGCTGCAGCTAAGCCCTGCAGGGGGTGCGTGGGCCACGGGAAGGAAGATGTCCTTGCACAGAAGCCAACGGCGGCCACGGGGCCCCTGGCGCAGGTCGCCCCTCAGGAGCATGGTGACCAGGCAAGGCAGGACTGTGGAGGAGGGGTCTGCAGTCCCCACCAGGAGAAAGAAATCCCTCCTGCATACTGGTCATTAGCGTTCTGTGAATTCATCTGTGTTCGTCATCGTGCCGAAGCGCGACTCCCTCTCCGCCAGACCCCAAGTCACTCGTCCTCATTTCCCAACACCAGCCAGACGCTTCAGCTGAGTAGACATGTAGAGCTCTGTCCCCCACTGTGGGCAGGCACACGTGTACACACATACACACATGCACACCCACGTGCACGTGTGCGCACAGCTCTGCCTCGGCCTCAGAGCCTGACATGCCTTTGGGCACTCCCTGAATCCCGCCACCCATAAACACATTCTTTTACCTTTAAAAAAAAAAATATATATATATATACTTGTTAGAGAGAAACAGAGACAGACAGGGAGGGAGGGAAAGGAGAAAGTACCCCATGGGGCATGGTCATGCCGCAATCCCTTCTCCTTCATCTCTCCCTCCTTTCAGGGTTTTGGGCACACATGCACATGCACCTGGCATGTTCCTTAAGCCACTGGGTGCAGGATTCGAACCGCTCAGTAGGCCACATGGGATCCAGCCACCTTAACTACCACGGGCTGGCCCTCATGGGCACACTTGTAGAAGCACGGGAGTAAGGACTCAGCTATTAAAGGTGGCCCTTCCCTGAGGGCGGTGGTGGAGCTGAAATGGGCAGCGGCAGTGCCCAGTCCCCATCTCACTGGCTGTGACTGGGAAAGGGGCCTCTGCTCCCCCTAGGCCAAAGCGGCGGAGTGCGGGCGCTGGGGTACAACGCACAGGCCCCGTCATGCCAGGCTGGGGGCTGCGAATTCCTGCAGGACTCCACACCCCTCCTCCCCGTGCCCCGAGGCCCACTTACTTCATGGTGATGCTGTTGAAGAACCAGGAACAGAAGCCCTGGGAAGAAAGGAGAGGAGCTGTGAGCAACCTCAGGCCCCGGCCAGCCCTGGGGCCAGGTGGGCCTCTTCCTAGGAAAGAGCCCAGGGGCTCAGTGTGGGTCAGAGGGGACTGCTGAGTCAGCTGGCCCCCAGAAGCCATGGGCAGCCTATACCCTGGCACAGGAGCAGGGCTTGGAAGGTGGGCCTGGGACTGGTGGGACAGAAGGGACTCCTCTGTCATGTTGCCCTTTCCCTTGTTGCTTCTTTTTGAGAAACATCCTTCTTGGGACGCATGTGGCCCCGAGAGCTGCCCACCACCAGGGGCCTCCCTCTGGTGACACGATGACAGGAGGAGCATGACCCAAATGAGCCAGTGAAGATTCTCTCAGGGGACCGATATGCGTGTCAGCGCTCCCGAGCTCGGTGGATGCCACGGAGCCTCAGTGGCTGCTGCCGTCCTCGGTGCCACAGGCAGACAGCCCGAGAAAAGTGCTGGCACCGAGGAGGGGACCCGACAGGGTCCTGGGCCACTGCGCCTACCAGGACACATGCATGGAGCGGCCGTCTTGGACTTCCTAGACTCAAACCACACACTTTCCTTTGGCGTAAACTATTAAAGTTTGAGCTGGGTTTTTCTCCTACACCCGAGGGTCCTGCCCTGTCCAGGAAGCCTTTCACTGGGGGGGTTCTGGGAGGCTGGGGAGGACCTCGCGAGGACTTGGCCTGGGAAGGGTGTGGGAGGGCAGGCCGGAGCCCAGGGCTCTGCGAGCTGCCGGGCTGGTAGCTGCTGCTGTGATCTGGTGCACACGTCCATCTGGGACCCCAGAGGATTTCACACAATTTTGGTCAAGGTTGCAGCTCTGGGCTGGCTCCATTTGGGTCACGTGCACTTCCGTGAACCAGGCGGGCCCTATTGATTCACAGGCCACAGGAACCATGTGGATTGGGGGAGGGGCACTTTGCAAAAGGAGGCAATGAGGGCGGTGAAAGGAACAGAAGGAAGTCCCGTGCTCCTTTCAGTGCAAGGTATGCCTTCTAAGCCCCTCCCGTGTCAGGCTGATGGTGAGAACGGTCAACCAGGGGCGTGTCCGCTGCATGGACACCGAGCTGTGTCCTGGGGAGCTGATGTAAGGACAGATGTCCAGGTGGGAGCCAGAGCAATGAAGGGGGCCAGCATGCTGGTGGGAGTAATGGGGAACGTCCCCAGGGAGGGGTGACTTGCTAGACAAGACTTGGCTCACCCCTCCCTGCCCAGAGTCTTTCCTCACTTCCACGCTGGGGCAAACGGGTGCACTTTATCAAGGGGGCAAGGAGGTTTTCTGATGGCCCTCATGGTTAGGTACATAGGTGAGGACACGCCCACCTAAAAGGCACTCAGCCCCGTCTAAGACAGGCCTGCTGGTGATCTACACACCTGTGCACAGGTACACAATACACACAGGACGGGCCATCCATGAAAGGGCAGACGTCATGCAGAGAAGTGTGACTTATGTTCCCAAGAAAACTACACAGACGTGGGGCCTGTCTCTCCCTTTCCCTCCTGTGAGTGCATGCATGTTCACATGTGCACACACCTACACACGCACACCCTGCATGCATGCTGTAGCTCTGAAGACACAAACCATTCCAAAAACTCAGCAGCTGAACAGCATCATGGGATGCAGACACTACCTCTCCTGTTCTCCCTGTCCTGGCAGAAAATGGCCACTCGTCCCCAGGAGCCAGCTCAGATAATGAGACCAAATGACATGATCAGTGGCTCTCTCCTGGTCCCCATCCTCCTCACCCTGTCCCTAGTGGGTAAGGGTGCCTGCTGCAACCTGCTCGGGGCACTATAGACAGACGTGTTTGCTCCGTCCACAACACTCAGCCCTGGCCGAGGCCCTCCACTGGGGAGATCCCTGTAGATGCCACCTCTCTGGGCTCGCCTTCCTCATCTAATTTAATGTCGACTTCCTGCAGTTTGACCTCGCCACGGCCACCATAATGACTTATCTTCTTAGCCTTTTTAAAATACACTGATTTTTGTCATTGTGAAAAGAGTTTTTTAAAAACCCAAAGTGACGTTTCTAAAAATAAAGCTGAGAGCCACCTTGGAAGGTAGGTGCCACTGTCCTCCTTCTACCAAGAAGCTCCATGGTGTTGAGAAACCTGTCTGAGGCTCCCCCCCAGTAGGGCAGACCCTGGCAAGCGAAGGAATCTTCTGGAGGGATCAGAATGGCACGGATACGTTCTATTCACTCGTTACATCCAACGAGTACGGACCAATGCCGACCCCGTGGCTGGCTGGACTGGATGGCGGACACGGCGGTGGCTCCCCCAGCGCTGCGCCTGCCCTCATGGGGAAGCAGACACAGCAGAAGGCCGTGAAGGTGAGGGACCACCACAGACAGGGTTAACAACGTGGAAGGAAAGGGTGCATCTCCCACGAACTCTGGCCAAAGATCCGGGCCAGGTGGGTGGCCAGGGCTCCCTGGGCAAGCGGAGCCTGAGCTGAAATCTAGGCAAGAGCACGGGAAGGGCCCACGGGGAAGGAGGTGGTGCCGCTGAGGATCCCAAAGACAACAGAATGGCTGCTGCTCTGGGAGTGGGGAGGAGAGAGGCCAGACAGGAGGGCAGAAGGCCAAACTATCAGGCAAGGCGAGGCAAGAAGAAATTAAAGGCGCATGTGGGGGAAAAGTGTGTCCCCACGTGTCCCCATCCGCTGCTCTGGGTGTAGGTGGGAACGGATGGGGAGGGAGCAAGTGTGAGTCTAGGGAGATCAGTTAGCACCACTGCAGTCGGCCAGGCACAAGGCCGATGGAGGCCTGGGGTTGGGGACAGCGGGAGGTGGGAGAGAAACCGAACTGGGGAGGTAAAAGTCACAGAACCTGGTAATGACCTGGCCATGCCCAGGGCCCAGGGCAGGAGCGAGGGGGAAGGGTCTGAGTCCAGGGACCTAGGACAGGTGGGGTAAGGACACCATGGAAGGCTTTGGACATGGTGACTCCGACATGCCTTTACAATATCCACGTGGAGCTACTCTGAAGGTCCCTGGGTGAGTGGGCTGGAGCCCAGAGGACTGGCTGGGGGGGGTTTTTCCCGGGTAGAGAGGCAGGAAGGGGTGTGTGAGTGGATGACACCGCCCAGGAGAGTCTGAGTGGACAGGGAGCGGGGAGGAAGGTTTGGGGTCAGCTGTGGGGAGCCTGAGGTGTGAAGGTGGGGCCTGCAATGGAGACAGATGAGGGCGGTCAGAGAGACGGGAGCAGAACCCAGAGCTTGCAACATCTCAGAAACACCTGCTGGAAAAGGAGAGCCGGTCCACAGGGTCAGACGTTTCTGAGATCAGGTAAGGTGGGAAGTGACAAAAGAGCCCGTTGGGCCATCTGAGGGAGGGACTGGGGGGAGCATGTCCAGGGAGGCTGAGGGGTGGGTGGGAGGTGAGGGAATGGAGCCAGCAAGCAGAGACCACCCTGTCAGGAGCTCAGCTGTGGTGGGCAGAGGGAGGCAGGCGGGCATGGGCGTGACAGGACATGGGAAGTTCTCAGGCTTCTCGGTGCTCTCAGGCCCCCTCTCAGATGTCACCGTCTGCCCAAGCCCAGTCCTGACTGCGGGCCGTACCACTGCTCCCTGCCGTCACTGTGGAGCGCCTTCTTTGCCCCTTTCCCCTCATGCTCTTGTCACCGTCCTCCATGCATCTGTCTGGTGGCCTCCCCCCGCTACAGGAAAGCACCAGGGGGCAGGACGCTGTGTTCACTGCCCGTCCCCAGTCCCCAGGCCAGTGGCTGGCACACAGCGGGCGCTCCACAGCAACCTGCTGAGCGAATGGCCAACCTAGACGGAGGCCTGCTGTTCAG
>NW_006160041.1:1933678-1936858 GCF_000334495.1 Tupaia belangeri chinensis | reverse complement strand
TACCTGCCCAGGACTGGAATCTTCTGTGTAAAGCAGGAGGTGAGTCATTGGCTCGGAGTGAGGGGTGGGGAGGTGGAGGAGGGCAGCTCTGGGGTCCTGGGGCCATGAAAGGCTTGGAGATTTGAAGAGGGAAGAGCATTTCATTTACAAAATGTCTCTGAGATGTTACAACTAGTTCACGGCTGGTGCTCCGGAGGGCGCCTGGTCAAATCTCCACCTTTCAGATGGGGAAGCTGAGTCTGGGGAGGCGGAGGAACCTACCCCGGTCGCTGCACCGGAAGCTGAGTCCGAGCCCTGCTTCTTCCTTCCCGTGCACGCCGGCTGCCTGTGCAGGCCTGGGCCCAGCCGCTGTCGGCACTCACCTTGTCCCTGCGTTCCATCTCCAAGGAAGTCTCTGAGGGAGACGTCTTCTCACTCTGCTCCCCATAGATCAGCGAGGTCAGGCTGCCGGCCAGGGCAGGCGGCAGGGAGGCGGAAGAGAAGAGAAAGGGCCTCAGACGCCTGCCCGCTCCCTGGGCAGACAGCTGTGTGGGGCAGGCCTCAGCCCCTCTGCCGAGCACACAGCTGGGTACAGACAGCACGGCCATGTTGCTGGGGCACAGGGCACCTCGGGAGGCCAGCCACAGGATCCGGAGAGAAAGAGGCTTTGTGCCCAGAGGTGGCTGCCCTCCAAGTCCCCTGCCTACAGGGAGGGCAGGGGCTGGTGAGGAGACGGCACCTGCTGCCTTTGGCACCGGGCGGGGTGCGTGCTGGTCATGGCACACTTTCCCCCAAGAGAGCGAGCAGCGCCCGTCCCAAGCCCGGGCCTGCTCACCTGTCATTGTGGATCAGCAGAGCGAGGCGCCCGTAGTCCCACGCAGCTTTCCGGAGGAAAGAGTACACCAGAAGCACGAGCTACAGGCCAAGAGAAGTAATGCAGGGCGAGAGAGTTCATGGATGCCTCCTTGGGGCCGGCCTCTGCATTCCTGGGGTACCCAGGGAGCTCCCCACTAGGTGGGTGCTCTGGCAGGGAGGGACCGTCCTTTCAGCTCTGGATTCCCAGCACCCAGCAGCTTCTGGTGCAGAGTGGATGTCAGTCTCAGGGAGGGAGCTGGTGGCATGTTCAGAACCATGGGACAAGAATGCCCCTCAGAGACGGCAAGGGAAAAGGAAAGGGAGGCTCAAGGGCACCGGCCGGATGGACCTTCGGACAATGCTGTACGCACGAGAATCCCAGGAATGCTGCCTGCTCTGCCAGCCCTTTCCCCAGGCCCACCCCGCTCCCTGGGCAGGACTGCCATTCGGGTGGCCTGATCACCGTGGCTAACGTCCACCTGGGCAGTGGAGGTTCCCTCTGTCACGGTGAAGGCTCGGCAGCACCCGGCTGAGTTATCCCTGTCAGGACTCACCAGCCACAAGATGACGTTGATGAGCAGGACGGTGGGGATGCCCCCGAAGGGCTGTCCCTGGAGGACCGTGCTCCGAGACTGGAAGCACTCGTCCACCGACATGTTCCGTATCTCTCCCACCATGCTCAGCTCCTCCGGCGAGGCAGACATCCTGGGAGGCTCCCTGGTGAACAGAGGGGTCTCCGGGTCACACGGACTCCAGGTCCCTTTACAAAACACAGAAGTCTGCGCGGAAGTCGAGGGCCGTGCCTTGGGCCCGGGACGTGTCGGACCCAGGGCTCGTGTCTGGAACATCACTGGTCACGGCTGAGGCTCAGCCCGTGAGATACTGTGTGACCCTGACCCGCTCTTTCTACCCTGTGCTTGCTCACTTCACCCTCAGCCCATCTATTTTTCGATGCAAAGATCAACTGATCCCTTTCTTTAAAAACGTTTTAAAGTTGATTTATTCCGTTTATGAGCAAGTCAGAGAGAGAAAGAGAGAAAACGATGGCACCCCCAATAGGGTCTTGATGCTGAGATCCCCTGGCCTCACCAGCCCTTAATCGAGGACATGGGCATGCTCAGTGCACTCAGGGAGGTCTCCGGATATGAACCAGGAAGGTTCTTGTGTGGGCCAACCTTTTTTACCACCAAGTTTTACCACCGACTACTGTCTGCCTGGTCCCTTTAAAGGGTAAGGCATTCCTTGGCTCAGCCTCTCACCCACGCCCTTCACTGGCCCCTGCATGGTCACACTGGCCTTGCTCAGTATCTGGGCACATTTGAGGCCCAGGGCCTTTGTCTCTGCTGGAAGTGCCCTTTCCCCAGAGCTCTGTGCTTTGCTGCCTCTGTAGTTTTTTTTGGAAGGTTTTTTGCTATAGGGCGCATGCACTCGCCAGACAGACAGAGAGAGACAGAGAGACAGAAAATGAGAAATCACCCCCCAGGGGGGATGGTCACGCCGCAATCCCTTCTTTTCCATTCTCCTCTTGGGATCTTGGGCACGCACACACATGTGCCCAGCATGAGTTTTAAGCCACCGGGTCTGGGACGTGAACCACGGTCGACTACATGGGAGTCCAGCGACACAGCCATTACGCTAACTGCTGGTCCCCTTCCTCAGGAGTTTGAGTCCTGGACCAGCAGTTTGAAAAACATGCCGGACGCATGTGCATGCATGCCCAAAATCCCAAGAAGAGAATGAAGAAGAGACTGCGGTGTGGCCATGCCCCCAGGGAGTGATTTCTCACTTTTCCTCTCTCTCTCTTTTTTTTTCCTCAGGGGGTCAGTTGCCCTGGGGAAAAAAATTTAAAAAAAAAAAAAAAAAAAAAGGAGAACAGATGCTAAGGTTTTAGCTTAAGCCACTGGAAAATTGGAGCTGCTGTTATTGGCTGGAAGACAGGAAGGGCAGGATGGAGATGCAGGGTGGTGGTTGGGCAGCTGGGAGTTCAGCTCTGGACGTGCTAAGTGGGGACATCAAGCAGGCCGCTGGATGTGTCTACAGTTCTGGAGAGAGGGAGACATTAATATGAGACCGCGGCCACAGCACAAAGATGACTCGGAGGGGCAAAGGCCTGGGTCACTGAAGGAATGAGTGTAGAGAAAGCCACGAGGTTCCGAGGGTGAGCCTGGGCAGGCGCAGAGAACACGGAAGCAGAGACTGAGGAGGAGCGGCCGGTGAGGAGGGAGGAAAAGCAGGAGAGGGTGGAGTTCCAGGAGCCAAATACAGAAAACGCTTCGGGAGGAAGGAGGGCCAGCTGTGCTGCTGTGGCCAAGCAGGGCGCCGGCCGTGGCTCAGCCACGGCTTCAG
>NW_006160041.1:1925830-1932745 GCF_000334495.1 Tupaia belangeri chinensis | reverse complement strand
GTTTGAGCTGAAGCGACTGGAAAATTGGAGTGGCTGTTATTGGCTGGAAGACAGGAAGGGCAGGATGGAGATGCAGGGTGGTGGTTGGGCAGCTGGGAGTTCAGCTCTGGACGTGCTAAGTGGGGACATCAAGCAGGCCGCTGGATGTGTCTACAGTTCTGGAGAGAGGGAGACATTAATATGAGACCGCGGCCACAGCACAAAGATGACTCGGAGGGGCAAAGGCCTGGGTCACTGAAGGAATGAGTGTAGAGAAAGCCACGAGGTTCCGAGGGTGAGCCTGGGCAGGCGCAGAGAACACGGAAGCAGAGACTGAGGAGGAGCGGCCGGTGAGGAGGGAGGAAAAGCAGGAGAGGGTGGAGTTCCAGGAGCCAAATACAGAAAACGCTTCGGGAGGAAGGAGGGCCAGCTGTGCTGCTGTGGCCAAGCAGGGCGCCGGCCGTGGCTCAGCCACGGCTTCAGTGACGGGCAGGTGACTGGTGTCCAGGCTGGAGCAGGCTCAAGAGAGAATGACAGGAACGTCACTGGAGCTGGTGGACACTAACGGCTTCCTGGAAGAGTACCTGGGGCGGAAGTGGAGCAATAGCACACTGCGTGTGTGACCCAGTGGGAACGACAACAACTCTGATGTGGAACGGGGGGAACGTGCTGGAACTTGGTGCAAGTGGAGAAGCTGGCCATGGCTGAGACCCAGATCTTCAGCTCTGGTAGTAGGAGGGCGGGCAGGGCAGGGTACAGGTGTCGGCAGGTTGGCAGGTGTACAGGCGGGGTGGCTGTCCCCTCACTACCTCCATTTTCTTGACAGAAGAGGAAACCAGGTCTCAGCTGAGCATGAGATGGTGGTGGTGGGCAGAGGGGTGTTTGAGGCCGAGAGAGAAGGTAGGAAGAGAAGTCCAGGGGAAGGAGAGGGGGAATGGATTCCGGGAACATAGCACTGAGGCCCACGGAGGCTCGTGGTTGTCAATTAGGTCATCCGCCCTTGCCACCAGTGGATGTCTAAGACCAAGGACAGCATCAGCTCCCACGTACACTACATTTTCCCCATACAGACATGCCTATGCCAAGGTTTAACTGATAAATTAAATATATAAGAGGGGCCAGCAGGTGCCATAGTGGTTAAGGTGCTGGACTCCCACAGGGCCAATTGCTGTTTGAGTCCTGGACCCAGCGGCTTGAAACCCATGCCAGGCACGTGTGCATGCATGCCTGAAGTCCCGAGAAGAGTAGAGGAGAAGGGATGGTGGCATGGCCATCCTCCTCGGGGGTGATTTCTCACTTTGTCTCTCTCTGTTTTACTATGTCTCTCTGGTGAGCACACGCCCTATTGCAAAACTCTCTTAAAAATAATTAAACACACAAGAGATTAACAACAACTAATACAATAGAACAAACACTGGCTTGTCCGTTCATTCATTCAGCAAGAATTAATGGAATATCAACTCTTGTCAGGCCCCGTAGTCAGTCTCTCTCTCTCAAAATATCTCACCGTAGTGTGCTGTGGGTAACCGAAACTGCGCCGAGTGGAAGCGGGAGGCGGGCACTGTACGAGGACAGCAGTCTGACTCACTGTGCTGTGTTCAGCTGCATGGCGGCAGGTGTGAACACTCACTTGGGGTAGAGGTTTTCCCAGAATATGAGCAGGAGACAAGGGGGCTGAGGGTGTGCAGGTGAGTCATTTTTACTAACAGGAATAACATTCTCTCCAGGTAAGGAGAGGTATTCGACACAAAACAGGTGAGGGGCAGCCGGGGGCAGTGCGGTCCCAGGCAGGACGAGGAACTGCTGAGTACTGAGAGTGTGAAGTGATGGATGGACGGGAAGTGGCAGCTGGAAAATGGGAGGTTTGGCACTGCGGGTAAGAAGGGAATGAGCTGGGACCAGCAGATGGTGCAATGGTTATGTCGCTGCACCCCGACCTAGTTGACTGCGGTTTGAGTGCCGGATCCAGCAGCTTAAACTCATGTAGGGTGCGCGAGTGTGTGTGCCCAGAATCCTGAGAGGAGATGGAGGAGAAGAGATTGTGGCGTGGCCATCCCGGGGGGTGATTTCTCGCTTTCTGTCTCTCTGGCGAGACACGCACCCTATAACAAAAGTCTCTCTTTAAAAAAAAAGAAGAAGAAGGGAGTGTGGTTATTGGTAGTGATAAGATCCAGGGCCCGACTTTGGGAGCAAGTGGCTGAGTAGGCAAATGAAGGCACTAAGAAGCCAGAGAATGAAAGGATCATTTCTGTGCACCGTGGACATGAAGACCAGCAAGAATGAAGAGAAGTGGAGTGACAGGGAGGTGGGAACGAAACCCTTCCGGGAAGCAGGGGAGAGGCCTGGGGCATTGATGACGGCACGGAAGTCTTGGCTGACATCACCAATCCAAGACAGAGGCTTCGGCAGGAAGAGAGCAAGCAGAGTGTGAAGTTGCAAAGAGGAGCACGAAAAACACTTCTCCATTCCTGGGCTAGTGGTGTTGGAGGAGACAGAAACCGCTTTCTAAGATGGCGGTAGGGGGAGCCAGACCAGTTACAGGAAGTTGAGGGGGCCGAGGAGATGCGGTGTCACTGAGCATCCCGGCTCTGTGCCACTGAATCCCAGTCCCACACTGGCGCTCTGGGGGACCTTGAGCCAAGAACTAAGGTCTCCATGCTCACCTTCACTCGTCTGTGAAATGGGGTGGCAGCAGGTATTAGCACCCACGTCACAGGGCTGCTAAGAGCAGAGAGCTGAGACGTGTCGGTCGTGAGGAACGATGCCTGGAACACAAGCATCACAGAAATGCCGTACAACGGAGAGTGAGCGTGGGGTTCCAGGGACTGGTTTCAGGAGCTGGGGAGGGTGGGGAGATGGGGGTGGAGAAGGGAATAAAGGTGAAGGGGCTGGGGTGCAGGAGATGAGCGGCGGCCTGGGAGTTGAGACCCACTTGTGCTCACACCCCACAGCAGGGATGAAGAGCATCATGAGACCAGCCTTGGAAAAGGACAGACACGGGCGTCTCATGCTCTTGCCCTCTGATCAGTGTCTAACCAGAACAGGGAATCTCCTGCCCGTCTTTCTAGGTTTCCCTGCTTCCTGTTCCCTTTTTGTTCTGCCTAGG
Organism: Tupaia belangeri chinensis; assembly: GCF_000334495.1. NCBI lineage: Eukaryota > Metazoa > Chordata > Mammalia > Scandentia > Tupaiidae > Tupaia > Tupaia belangeri. Next base: position 1,929,660 of record NW_006160041.1, on the reverse strand, counting down.
CTACCCCAGGTCACTGGGTGACTCATTAGCTAACCGGCTTGGCCAGATATAAGTGTGTGACAGATTACGCCGACTGAACACAGCACGCTGTACCAGGGAGCCTCTGCCCGGCCTCCGAGCAGCAGCTGTGGTATTGGGGTCTCTGGGTGGATGAAGCCGGCATCTGAGACAGGACAGGCAGCTACAGTTCTGCTGGTGGCCACCGGGGGGAGCCCGCACAAAGGAAGCCAGCCCTGGTTGGTGTGGGCCAGCACCTGCAGGCCTGAAGGTCCCAAGGAGATTTTCCTACCTGGTCAGTTCCCCAGTGAAGGTCCAAATCAGGCCTCAGGCTCCACACAGCTGAGAGGTTGCTGTAAAAGAACAAATGAAATGGAGAAACTACCAGACTCAGGGACCTGGGATTCCCTCGCTTCTGGCTCTCTCCCGTTCATGCTCAGAGGCTCGTCCTTTTCAGATGTGTTCTGCAAACAGCTCCTCCCAGTTTGCTGCTTGTCTTTTCATTTTCTAGATGGGGTGTTTTGAAGTGCAAAAGTTTTGAATTTTGATGAAGCAATTTCCAAGCTGAGATGGGAAAGAGCTAGGAGTGAGCACCGGGCAGGGGGCGAAACGCGGGCAGAGGGGAGCCCTTTTCCTATTGGCAAAGACCCCGAGGGGAGAATGAGCATAGCGTTTTGGAGTGGTGAAAATGAAGAGTTATGGATGGATCGCTGGTTTGTTCACCTACCCATTCATCCATTCAACAAGGACTAACTGAATATCAGCTCTTGCCGGGCCATGTAGACCCTGGGAGTACAAGCATGAAGTCCTCTTCAGGGACTTCACAGTCTTTGGGGTTTGAGGTGAGGGCTCATGTTGAGAGACCTGGCTCAGGCTGCCATTCTGCCTGGGAGGACTCCCAGCAGCGAGGTCCCAGCCTCTAAATTGGAGGGGGTGCAATTCCATCTGGCAGGTTGGCCAGGTGCAGGCTTCCGGTTCAACCTGGCCGCCAGGCTGCAGGCAGGGGAGGGAGGAACAGAGAAGCGCCCCTCATCCCCCACCTCACCGCCCTCCTCGGGTTCCTCAGGCAGCAAGCAGAGGCAGGCTGTCACCATGGCAACCAAGAGCGGCACCAAAGCTTCTCTCCCAGCCTTCAGCATCCCTGGCTTCCTTCTTTCTGGAAGGAGAGCAAGCTCTCGGGTGTGAAGAGAGAGGCAGAAAGCCCAGGTTTTGGCTTTCTAGAGACCCAAATACAGCACTGGGAAGAAGCCTGAGACACATGGCAGAGGCACAAACCTGGCCCGGAGCAGGGGGCGTCAGAGAACGTGTCTCTCCGGGTACCGACTTCAGAGCAGGTGACAGAGGCTGTTCAGAACCACAGGAGAATCGGGCTCTCTGAGGCCAGACTGCCTAGACTTAGATCTCAGCTCCACCTTGGCTAGCTGTGGACAGTGGCATCACCTCACTGCGGCTCAGCTCTCATACCTGGAAATGGGCGTAGTGAATTTTGATGAAGCAACCTCTAAGCTGAGATGGGAAAGAGCTAGGAGTGAGCACCGGGCAGGGGGCGAAACGCGGGCAGAGGGGAGCCCTTTTCCTATTGGCAAAGACCCCGAGGGGAGAATGAGCATAGCGTTTTGGAGTGGTGAAAATGAAGAGTTATGGATGGATCGCTGGTTTGTTCACCTACCCATTCATCCATTCAACAAGGACTAACTGAATATCAGCTCTTGCCGGGCCATGTAGACCCTGGGAGTACAAGCATGAAGTCCTCTTCAGGGACTTCACAGTCTTTGGGGTTTGAGGTGAGGGCTCATGTTGAGAGACCTGGCTCAGGCTGCCATTCTGCCTGGGAGGACTCCCAGCAGCGAGGTCCCAGCCTCTAAATTGGAGGGGGTGCAATTCCATCTGGCAGGTTGGCCAGGTGCAGGCTTCCGGTTCAACCTGGCCGCCAGGCTGCAGGCAGGGGAGGGAGGAACAGAGAAGCGCCCCTCATCCCCCACCTCACCGCCCTCCTCGGGTTCCTCAGGCAGCAAGCAGAGGCAGGCTGTCACCATGGCAACCAAGAGCGGCACCAAAGCTTCTCTCCCAGCCTTCAGCATCCCTGGCTTCCTTCTTTCTGGAAGGAGAGCAAGCTCTCGGGTGTGAAGAGAGAGGCAGAAAGCCCAGGTTTTGGCTTTCTAGAGACCCAAATACAGCACTGGGAAGAAGCCTGAGACACATGGCAGAGGCACAAACCTGGCCCGGAGCAGGGGGCGTCAGAGAACGTGTCTCTCCGGGTACCGACTTCAGAGCAGGTGACAGAGGCTGTTCAGAACCACAGGAGAATCGGGCTCTCTGAGGCCAGACTGCCTAGACTTAGATCTCAGCTCCACCTTGGCTAGCTGTGGACAGTGGCATCACCTCACTGCGGCTCAGCTCTCATACCTGGAAATGGGCGTAGTGTTAGGACTGCCTCCCAGGGTCACTGCCGAGACGGGGCAGACACCTCACAGGACGCCGTCAGCACTGTGAGCACGCGGGGTCAGCAGCGGGCACCTCTATCGCCATCGGCTGACTGTGAGCTGGTGTGCGGGGCCATGGTGGACCACTGCTAGGTTCCTGCCACCTACTCTGCTTTGGGACAGGACAGAGAAGTGACGTGGGGGTGGGAAGGACTGTCCACTACCCCTCAGAGTACAGCTGGTAGGTGGCTATTGCCTCTAGTCTTCCCGTGCATGGAAAGCAAGTGTCAGCCTTGCTTTGGGGGCCAAGGAGGGACAGTGGGAGATGACATTAATGTGGTGAGTCCGACTCTCGGGTCCATACCCTCGCTGTGTCTTATCTGATGAGAGCATGTGTGGCCTTTGTCCTGTCTCACTTCTCCTCCATCTTGGCTTCTCATGCCAAAATCTGAAGGCTTAGCACTTCCAGGCCTGGGCTGTGCTCTGTGGCAACTAAGCAGTCTTCCAAAGGAACAAGCTTTGTCTTTCTGACTCCTCCACTCAGCTCCCTGCCAGGCCTGCCCAGCCAGGTCTACTCAGCCAGGTCTACTCAACCAGGCCTACCCAGCCAGGCCTACTCAGCCAGGTCTACTCAGCCAGGCCTACCCAGCCAGGCCTGCCCAGCCAGGTCTACTCAACCAGGCCTACCCAGCCAGGTCTACTCAGCCAGGCCTACCCAGCCAGGTCTACTCAGCCAGGCCAGCACTCTGCTCTCCACTTTTCATTCCAGATGACTGGTATCTGAAGACCAAGGGCCTCAAGGGAGGAATTCTAATTTCAGGGATGATCCCAAGATGGGATCCGGAGGCTTTAGGAAAGACCAATTTTATTTTATTTATTATTATTTTATTTTTTAGAGATTTTTACTATAGGTTGGGTGTGCTTGTGGAAAGATAGAAAGCAAGAAATTATCCCCCAAGGAGGATGACCATGCCCAACCCCTTCTCTTCCACTTTCCTCTTAGGATCTTGGGCACACATGCACATGCTCCCAGCATGAGTTTTAAGCTACCAGGTCCAGGATTTGAACGGTGGTCAACTGCGTGGGAGTCCAGTGATATAACCATTACGTCATCTGCTGGTCCCGAGGATCAATTTTATTAATAGCTAACATTTACTGAGCACTTATAATTGGCTTGGTATTTCCCAAGTACTAGCTCAATTTAACTCTCACAAATGATCGAGGGTTGGGAACCAGCAGTTAGCGTAATGGCTATGTCCCTGGACTCCCATGTAGTCGACCGCGGTTCGTGTCCCAGACCCGGTGGCTTAAACTCACGCCGGTCACGTGTGCGTGCGTGCCCAAGATCCTGAGAGGAGAATGGAGGAGAAGGGATTGTGGCATGACCATCCCCCCAGGGGGTGATTTCTC
>NW_006160041.1:1923503-1925793 GCF_000334495.1 Tupaia belangeri chinensis | reverse complement strand
GCACGCGCCCTAACCTCTCCAAAAAAAAAAAAAATGATCGAAGGTACTAGAGTCATCCCTAGATCAAAGAAAATATTAAGAATCCAAAAAGGTTAAACAACCTGCCCAAGGTCGTGGCTTGGTTAAGTGCCTTGACCCCAGGCAGCACGTAACCTGTGCTTGGCTGGCTCCTGGGACCCCCAAGCCTCTGCTGGGCTGGCAGTGCTCGGCAGGAGGCAGGGGGAGGGGATCTCCTGGCTCAGACCCTAATCCCAGGAAATAACCTTCCCCAGCCTTGCAGGGTGACACCGTGAACAGTAGCCTAGACTGAGCCAAAGTCCAGGCTGAATCTGCAGCCACCAGCCTGCCCGGCCCAGCACTGGCCACAGCCCAGGCAGCTCCACCATCTCCCTGGGTCCACTCGGCCCACGGTCTGCTGTGAGTGAGAGAATCTCACGGCCATCAGCTCCGTCCTAGGAGAGGATGTGCATGGGGAGCCACCACCACCTCCTCCCCCAAGCCTGCACCCCCGCAGTGCACAGAGCCATGGCTCCTGCTTGTCCCTCTCCATCTGGCCTCAGTCACTTCAATAATTCATCACCATTTTGTTAACAACAGGAAACGTGTCCCATGGCGCTGGATGAGAATAAACTGGAGCTCCTGCCATGGGCACCCCTTCTAGCACCCCCTCTTCCCTGGGTCTTTTCCCCGGCCTTCCTGCCCTCCTCCTGGAAGTCAGCTCAATGGGCTTAGATCCCCCTTCAGTGGCTAGGGGGCCAAGGACACTGAAGACGCAGGAGGAGAGAGAGGGGTGCTGCTGGAATGAGGTGTTTCGGTTAATGCCTTCCCTCACTCACCCAGTCAGCTGCGTGTGAGTCTCCCCCAGGGCCCAGCACTCATTCCTGACCCTAACTGTCCTATGTCCCCTCGTCTTCTCACTTCTTCACAAAAGAACAATTTGCCCAACTTCCCATGTGAGGAACCCCGGTCTGCCACACATAGAAGCTGGGGAAAGTGGGGGCTTGGGACGAGGCCAGGAGTTTTCTGGCTCCTATCCAGTGTTCTCAGGGGTTCCTCAGCCTGGGGTGTGGGGGTGCCCTGGAATCACCTGGAAGGTGTTTAGTCGATCCAGATACTCACACTCCATCCCAGACATTAAGAATGAGACTCTCCAGTCAACTCTGGTGTGCAGTCAGGATAGAGAACCCCCAGCGTCAGATTCCAGGGCTGGGCCGGCCCTGCAGTGCAGTGGTTGGGTGCTGCATTGGGGGAGCCGACCTTCGAATCCCAGTCTTGGCAGCTTGAAAAACGTACCGGGTGCATGTGTGTGCACGCCCCCGATCCTGACCAGATGGAGAAACGGAGGACGAGATGGTGGCATGACACACCCCATTGAGGGATTCTTTCTCTCTCTCAGGAGCACATGTGCACTATGGCAATAACATTTTTAAAGTTTGTGGCTAAATGGAATTAAAGTCCAAATTTATTTTTAAAAAATGTCTAGAGGGTAACTGGCTTCTACATAAGGAGTTCTCGAAAATGCAAAAGGCTGCATGACTCCCCTAAATAAGAAGAGAGAAGGGGAAGATTTGGGGATTAAAAGATGGTAGCTTGGGGCCAGCAGATGGCATAGTGGTTGAGTCACTGGACTCTCACATGGGTGACTGCGGTTCGAGACTCAGACCCAGAGGCTTGAAACTCATGCCAGGCACATATGTGTGCATGCCCAAAATCCTACAAAGAAAATGGAGGAGAAGGGATTGTGGCATGGCCATCATTCATGGGGGATGGTTTCTCACTTTCTGTCTCTCTGGCAAGCGCATGCAACTTGTAGCAAACATCTCCCCCCACCCCAAAAAAAGGGGAGCTCAATGCCCCTTAAATCAAGTTGCAGCGAGGCAGCTCAGGGGACTAGTCTCCTACGTGATCCCCTCCTCCCCTCCCTGATGCTGCTGAGTCAGCAGAGGTGTCACCTCTTCACTGGCACCCTGAGCTCGGCGTTTCTCCCATTATCCCACAGGCCTGCCCTCGGTCCCGCCCCTGCCATGTGTCTCAGCAGCTCCCCCTATCCCTACAGAGCTTAAGCACCTCCCCCGGGATCAGCTGGGGCCTCGGTCTCAGCAGCACCAATGCCACCTGGTCTGGCTCGTATCATACTCCTGGAGCCTTCTCTCAGATAACCCACCCGGTGTGCACCTCATCCCACCTCTTTATACAGCTGAAGTTTGCCGCCGCCACTCCACACTAGCCTATCCCTTCTCCTTGCACACGAGCAGCCAGTTCCCCCACAAATCTGTGGGACTGTTGACGA
>NW_006160041.1:1911228-1921820 GCF_000334495.1 Tupaia belangeri chinensis | reverse complement strand
TCCCTTCTCCTTGCACACGAGCAGCCAGTTCCCCCACAAATCTGTGGGACTGTTGACGACAGGAGTCTTTTTTTTTTTTTTGCTATAGGGTATGTATACTCACCAGAGAGAGAGAAAGAGAGAGAGAGAGAGAGGATGTATGCATGCCTGACATGATTCTCAAGCTGCCAGAACCAGGACTTGAACCACACGGTCAGTCATGAGGGATCTAGTATCTTAACCTCCACACCACCTGCTGGCCCACCAGGTCTGTATCTTATACAGCCATGTTCTCTGGCAATGACCAACCTGAACTAAGCCTCAATGAAAGACAGATGATCTTTTACCCAGAGCCACACTCGGAGGATAAAATGCGGGTGATTTGCTGCACGTGCATGGCCTGGGTCCTTCATTTCTACCTGCCCCCAGAACACTACTGGCTACCAAGTCTCCCCATCCCCACCCCCACCAAGTCGCAGCAGGGCACAGAGGCAGCACGTGGCTTTGTGTCGGGATTTATCAGGTACGAATCTGGCTCTGCTACTTATCAGCGCCAGTTAACCTCTCACTGCTCAGTCCTCTCTTCTGCAAAGCGGATATCATGTCTGTCCCGCCCTGGCCAGTGTGGTGACAAGGATTAAAGGAGGCAGTGCACGGAGGCTGTTTCGGTAAGTCGAGTGCCACAAATACGTTATTCTCTTTGCTATCCTCCTCCTAGGACTGGAGCTGGCCTTTATCAGAAGAAGCTCCTACCCTCAGTCACTGACGCCCTAGCACAGGGTGAGTGGACTGGGGTTCCACTTGCCATTATTCCATCTTACTGGTGATAAATCTCAGCTCAGGTTAAATGACCTGCCTGGATCAAGGAGCTAAGAGCTGCAGAGGTGGGACCTGCACCCGTAGGGGCCCTGACTCTGCAGCACCTGCTTCATCACGCTGCCCTGAGCCACTGCGTAAGCCAGGTGCCCCCAAGGACTCTCAGCACCACGGACAGCAGCACGCCCAGCCAGGCATCTCCGCAGGGCTCTCAGGGGTGCCAGGGTGTGAGGGCAGCCCGGTGGTGCTCATTGGTGTTCCTGACCCAAGAATAAGCATTTCAAATGTACACAACATAACAGAACGATAAATCCTGGAAATGGTGAAAATGTTTGCATCCTTGACTTGATCATGCTTTGAAAAAACCATACTGTACCCTACAAAGGTATACAATTGTATGTGTATGAGAAATTACAGGAAGCGAGGGTTTTTTTTTCATTGTTTTTGGCCAGGGGGGTGCATGTGCTCACTAGAGAGAGACAGAGAGACAGAGAATGAGGGGAGACGAAAGCGACCCCTCTGGGGAATGGTCACACCACAATCCCTTCACCTCCATTTCTCCTTTTGGAATTTCGGGCATGCTTACACATGCACTAGTGTTTCTCAAACTACCAGGTCCATGACTTGCACGATCAGCCAGGTGGGATCTGGCTGCCTTAACCACCAGCCCACGGAGCTGGCTCTGTAAGTATTAAATACATGTAATGGCTAACATGCATTCCATGCAGTAGGCACTGTGCCCAGGCTCTCAACACGCCGCCTGGGCTGACAGACCTATCAGGTTTTGAGTAGAATGCACTGGATGCCCTCAGCACCCATCCCAGCTCCTTCCAGTGCGTCTCCCTTGCCGCAGAGGCTGGGACATGAAACACTGCATTTTCAACAACCCCTTGCAGCTGGGGTTCTGGATGCCAATCGGTTCCCATCAGCGGGAAGCAGAGACAGATGTGTACGGTGAAAGGGAGGCGGAGGCCATCTCCCCGATTCCCATTCTGTAGACAAGACAGGAAGGAGTTCTCTGCCCCAGGTGAGATGCCACCCCTGGCTCTGTGAGAGGCAACAGTGGCCAAGGCTGCACAGGCTTCCCCAGCCCTGGAGCAGGTCAGGGCGCGTGGGCTCAGTAATGGCTGCAGTGATGGGCCTGGTGACGGGAAGAAGGGCGGTTCATCTAGTGGGCCGGTTCTGCTCTGTTCTGAAGACCCAGATCCAAGCCCTTCCAGTGATTTGAAAGCACATCGTTCCCTGCATTGAATCGAGTTTTTGCTTTCAGTTCTTAGGTGGGCTTTTGTTTCCGTACAAATACGTAGGTTCCTTTACTGCATCTTACGGTTGAGGAATCTCGGCCCAGAGAGGCTAAGTGGCTTGCCTCAGTCAAGGAGCTGACAGCAGTGGAGGTGGGACCTGCACCCGGTAGGGGACCACAGCACCCCCCATCACTTTGTCCCGCGCCACCCTCAAGGCAGAGGATGCTGATTGTAACCGACAGGAATGAAGCCCTCTGGCTCAGGACAGAAGTTAAATGGAGAAGGAATGCTGGCAGGAGACACCGGGACCACAGTCCAGGCTCGGTGGGCGCAGCCCTGAGAGGGTCTCTGAAGAGAGGGGAAAAGACGCGGACATCGGGGGACGGGCCAGACACGGAATGGTGCCTTCTATGGTTATCCCACCAAACGGTGCTTCTTTTCTTTTCTTTTAAATTTGCTACAGGGCATCTCTCTCAACAGACAGACAGAGATGGAAAGTAAGAAATCACCCCCCAGGGGGACGGCCACGGCACAGTCCCTTCTGCCCAGTCTCCTCCTGGGATATTGAGCGCACACGCACATGAGCTCAGCAGTTTTACGAGTTGCCAGGTCCAGGACTTGAGCGATGCCCTCAGCCATGTGGGATCCAGCCGTCTTAATCACCATGCCAACGGCAAGTCCTGAACATCATTTCTCTCCCACAGGCTACCTGAGACGTGGCAGCCTAAGAAGCAGGAATCGGTACTCCCATTTTTTTTTTCTTTTTTTGGAGAGGTGTTTGCTATAGGGCGTGTGCGCTCGCCAGACAGACAGAGAGAGACAGAGAGACAGAAAGCGAGAAATCACCCCCCCAGGGGGGATGGCCACACCACAATCCCTTCTCCTCCATTCTCCTCTCGGGATCTTGGGCACGCACGCACATGCACCTGGCGTGAGTTTTAAGCTACTGGGTCCGGGATGCGAACCGCGGTCGACTACATGGGAGTCCAGCGACATAGCCATTATGCTAACTGCTGGTCCCAAGTACCCCGTTTTTTTATGACAGAGAGCACATGCAGGCAGGAGAGAGAGGTGTCCTCAATAGGGTCTCGTCACACGTGACCCCCTTTTACAGTCTCCTAGCTCCTCAGTTTCCCAGGCAGCAGAGTGCTTGCACCTGGTGTGTTTCTGGCTGACCTGGGGATCCGAACCCGCAGTGGGCCATGTGGCTTCCAGCACTTGCTGACTCTTAGTGGCTCCGACTTACTTAAAATGAGTTTCACATCATTTGTTCCCCCCCCCCCATTTTACCTCTATTTTCCTTGCTGGCTTCCTCTCACCACTGGGACCCCTCCTTGGCCTCCAGACCCCACACCGCACCCAGGGCCCATGCCTTTCTGCCCATGGCCCTGAGTCAGCCAGCAGCTATGACAGTGCCCGAATGGGGTTGAGGCACAGACACCAAGGCCCCTGGGAGCTGGGCAGTACCTCAGGGAGACACTGGGAAGAGGAGGGGGCTCCTGCTCCAGTGAGAGACAGAACAGGAAGTGAGAGCAGTAGAAGCAGCAGGATGTGACGCCATTAAACTAGATAGTCTCGATTCTAGAAAAAAGAGGTGAGGAGAGGGCAATAACATAAAGAACTAAAATTACTTCATGCTTCCGATGGTCTTCAGAATTTGTTCCCTAAATTTGAAAAGCTAATACGAACATGTATTATTGTTTAAAATTAGGAAAAGGTCATATTTTAAAAAGCAGACGTGATCTTTCTAGGTAAACATACCATCTCTCCCCCTCCTCCCATCAAACCCTCCTCCTGCCCTTCCTTGATTGCCCCTCATCTTGCCCAGTGCCCACTCAGACTTGTCACCGGGAGAAGGGGGTGGAGGGGCTGGGCCCTCCTGGTGACCTGTGGCCCAACCATTCCTGTGCAGGCTGCCTCCTTGGAAAAAAGACTTGAGGCCAGGGTAGGAGGAGCAAGGCTTCACCTTGTACCATCCAGGCCCCCCAAGGGTCTATCCAGGAGCCAGAGGCATCCCTCATCCACTCTAGGTCAGTGACTCCTCATGGGAGCACCAGGCTGACCATAGCAACAAGACCCAGGCACAGACATAAGGAAGGGCTCTGGGACCAGAAGTTGGCGTAATAGCTATGTCGCTGGACTCCCATGTAGTCGACCGTGGTTCGAGTCCCGGACCTGGTGGCTTAAATTCACACCGGGTGTGTGTGCGTGCGTGCCCAAGATCCCAAGAGGAGAATGGAGGAGAAGGGACTGTGGCATGGCCCTACCCCCCTGGGGGGTGATTTCTTGTTTTCTGTCTCTCTGTCTCCCTCTGTCTTTCTGGTGAGCGCACACACCCTAAAGCAAAAAAAAAAAAAAAAAAAAAAAGAAAGAAAAATTTAAAAAGAAAGAAATTGATCAGATATGGAGGATCTATTGCTGAGTGAAGCAAGCCAGGATATGAAAGAAAGATATTGTATGTATCCACTTAATATATACTATCTGTACTTTATGGTAGAGATCGAAATATTGGAGGGCATAAAAACAGTGAGAATAGGGATACTGAGGATAGGGTCGAACGTGGTGGGAGAAGGGAAGAGGATAGAGAAGGATAGCAAGAGAATAAGTAGAGAGGCAGGACGTTAGTGGGACAGAAATGGTTTACCACCTGTTGATGATAACATGCATAGTATTCTCAACTGGACTGGTTTGAGAAGTATTTCATGTTGGGTAAATCCTTTTTACAAGCAAAATGATATATAGTGACTGAATGTTTAAAAAATGGGAATAATAATATTAATCTGGGAAAAAATGATGAAAAGCTATTTGATGATGATGATGTGGATAGTAATGTCTTTGTCTTGACTAATATTCCTTTTGGAAAAAGAAATGTAATACATTGTAAATATTTATGTCATTCAATGTAATATAAACAAGATTATGATAATAAATTAAAAAAAAAAAAAACTCTTAAAAAAGAAAACAAAAAGGAAGGGTCCTGTGGCCTCCCGCACAGCTGTGACTAGGGCTGCCCACCCTGCTACCTGCTTAGCCACCCCCTCCTCCCCATCCCACCACACCCCCAAATGGCCAGTGGGAAATGGTGGTCCGTGAGGTCCCTAAAGTCATAGTGGGGTGGACTAAACTTGGACTCCTAAGGGGAAGGGAACAAAAGGGAACAGGGGCCCCCTGGAGTGAGATGGGAGTGGATCCTCCCCCACGTGGGCCTGGCCTCCAGGTGGTCTCTGGAGCAGGTCCTGGTGCACATAATGATGAATTTTGTTTAGTCACATTATCTGACCCTCCCTCACTGTCGGGGCAGGGATGACAACTGCCCCGTTTTACAAATGAGGATGCTGAGGCCCAGAGTGGGCACACAGTCTGCCCAGGGTCATGGCGAGCCGTGGTGAGGCAGGGGTGAGGGTCTAAAGCCAAGGTCCAGGCTTCTGCCCAGACCCCTTCTCCTGCCCTCTACACTCTGGGCTCCTGATCAGATGGAGGACCCCTCGGCCCTCAAAGGTCTGGTTCTCTCTGCCTGTTCAATACCTCCCCTTTGTGGAAGAACTCTGATTCTCCTCCAATAAGAAGGCTGCACTGTTGAGCCCCTACTCTGCTTCCTCCAGGCAGCCCTCTCAGAACACCCCGGCTGTGATGCCTGGCCGACCACAGAGAGTCTAAGTAATCTAGCCCTCCCATCCCCTCCTATAGCTCACTTATCCATTCCGAGCTCTCCACATCGTAGTGATTGCTGAAGAGGACGAGATGGGCCCTCCCCTCCCTGAGCTCATTCTAGAAGGCAGTAAAAAGGTCCTGGCTAGAGGCGATGTAGCACGCAGCGTGTGAAGAAACAGAGCAGCAGCAGGGCTTGAGAGGAGCACTGAACCCAATCTGGAACATCCAGGGAGGCTTCCTGGATGAGGCTGTGAGGGGTCAGCTACATGGACTTCCTGTCAGTCTCCTTAGCTTGGCCAACAGGGCCCAAGGGTGTGGTCCCACCTGGCACTCTAGTTCCATTTTGCTGGACTCTCCCAGCATCTTCACCTCCAGCCTCCTAGGTCATTTTCTGAATTCCTGAAGCACACTGCTCTCCCTCCTGCCACAGGGCCTTTGCATGTGCTAGTCCCATGGCCTGGAATGTTCCCTCCACGCACTAGTCGGCTGGCATCTCCACCAGGTAATCTCAGCCCAATTTCTGCTTCTTTAGGGAAGAATTCCAGGCCAGGTCAGGCCCCCACGTTCATGTCTCAAATCCGGTGGACAGCAGGCAGCGTAGCATGTAAGGGTGGGTCCTAGAGCTAGACTCTGGGTCTGAATCCTGCCTCTGCTATTTAACAGCTCCACGTCTTTGGGTAAGTTTCCTAGCCTCCCCATGCCTCAGTTTCCTTGTCTGTCAAATGGAGGTGTCAGGAGCATCGACCCTACTGGGCAGATGTGAGGACTCTGAACCGTTCTCACGGAGCATTCAGAACAGTGTCCGGCACGTGGCAGGGCTCAGGAAAGTGTGTGATTTTCCTTTCGGTTCCTAGTGCACTGATGTTGTGTGTGGATGACAGCAAACGGCCGGCACTCAGTAGACAGAGAGCTGGCGGCAGAGCCAGGGCCGGGTTTCCTGGTGGTTTGCTCTGCTGGGCTGGGTGGTCTCACTGCTCTAGAACTGCCTGCTGAAGAGAGGAAAGGCTGGCAGCGGGCTTGGCCCCCATGACCTCAAACCCAGAGGGCTTCCGTGGAGGTGCTCTTGTAAATCCTCTAACTCCAGCCCCTCCTTCTGCAGAGGACAGAGGGGGCTGCTGGCTGACCTGGTCCCAGGGGTCCAGCCTCACAGGCACTGGGCATCTCCTGCCCACCTCCCTCTCCTCTGGGCTCTGCCTGGAGCCCACTGATGGAGGCATGGCAGACTCTTGGACGGAGGCATCCATTTCTGTCTTGACTGAGGAAAAGAAAAACTGGCACACCTTCTGGCTGAAGGCTGTGGGGCAAATGCAATCACAACTGGGCGAGACTGCAGGCTCTAGCTGGACCCCAAGTCGCTTCTGCAGTTCTCGTCTCCGTGGTAACAAGTCTCGGCTAGGACTTCAGCCAGCAAGGCTTGGCAAGGCAGCAGCGGCCCTCAGCTCAGCTCATCACCAGCAGGTTCTCTCTCCAGCCCCTTCCCTGACTGATTCCTCCGCAGGAGTGCAGGGGGCTGGAAGGGGAGAGGGAGAGGGAGAGGAGAGCACAGGGCTGGTCCCAGCTAAAGGCAGGATGAAGGCTGCCCGCAGAGGCGCCTACCAGTAGGAGCGAACAAGCAGGATGCCATGGATGCCACCCCATTTCCTGCTGCCAGGACGGGCTCTGGTCCTGACTGACCAAGAGCAGCAGGAGGCTGAGTCCCAGTTTCACTCAGACTCAACTCACTGTTGACAGCTCACGGATGTCCAGAAGGAGCCAGCCTCCCCAGAGCAGAGTGGTAACATGTGGCCTTGTTCTCAGTGAGCACATGGTCAGGTCGGGGAGGCCCCGAAAGGTGTGAAAGTAGACAACAGAGTAGAGTAGCAGGTCCAGTGTCCATGAACGAAGCAGGATGCAGACAGCAGGAGACTGCTGACGCGGGCGTGTGTGCCCGCCCATGTCTAGGTTTCCTCTGGAAGGATACACCTCCAAAACAAATGGGCTGGATGATGACACAGTGGTAACACCACACTCTACAAGGCTAACTCAAATGGGAAGGTTCTGGGTTCACATCCAGCGGCCTCCCTGGACACATAACGCACATGCCCACAACCCAGAGCTGGTTGAAGCTGAGGGTGGAGTGTAGCATAAAGACCCTTGAAGATGCACCTCTCGCTCTCCCTGTCTGTTTGGCTCTTAGAAGAAAGAAACAAACTTCAAAAAAGAAACCTGAGGACCAGCAGATGGTGTAATGGTTACATCACTGGACTCCCATATAGTTGACAGCAGTTCGAGTCCTGGATCTGGTGGCTTAAAACTCAAACCAGGCTCAGGATCAGAAGTTGGCGTAATGGCTATATCGCTGGACTCCCATGTAGTCAACCGTGGTTCGAGTCCTGGACCCAGTGGCTTAAACTCACTCTGGGCGCGTGTGCGTGCATGCCCAAGATCCTGAGAGGAGAATGGAGGAGAAGGGATTGCAGCGTGGCCATCCCCCCTGGTGGGGGGAGGGATTTCTCACTTTCTGTCTCTGTGTTTCTCTCTGTCTTTCTGGCGAGTGCACATGCCCTATACAAAAAAACAAAACAAAACAAACTCTCCAAAAACAGACAAACAAACAAAAACAACTCAAACAGGCACATATGTGTTCCCAAAATTCCAAGAGGAGAATGGGAGAGGAGGGACTGTGCCATGGCCATCGCCCCTGGGGTGTGATTTCTTGCTTTCTGTCTGTCTGTCTCTGTCTCTCTGGTGGGTGCGTACACCCTATAGCAAAAATCTCTCTTAAGAAAACAAAAGAAAAGAGCCCAGAGCAGTAGACGCCTTCCGGTATGGAAACCAGGTGGCGGTAGAAGCAGGGCGAGGCAGACCTACCTTTTCACTACAGTCTCATTGCGTTTTGGATCTTGTACCACCTGCCTATCTGACCACGTCAAACAAGAAGGCAAAAGCAAATGAAAAGCAGGACCCACAAGTGCCAGGATAGGGTATGGACTACTCAGTGCTGGGTGCCCTGAGAGAGGGGAAGGGACAGCTCTGACACTGAGAGATTCTCTGCTCTCGGAATTCAGTTTGCATTCAAGGTGTGTGTGTGTGTGTGTGTGTGTGCGCGCACTCGTGCACAGGTGCCTGTCTGTTTAGCTCTGCTCTGGTAGGTGCAGGTCAACTGGGTCAATCCACAGTGTCCCTCCAAAATGCACACCTGCTGGAAGCACAGAGTGCGACCTGGTTTGGAAATAAGGTCTTTGCCGACGTAATTAGTTAAAATGCAGCACGTAAGATTCAGGTAGCACTAGCAGGTGTGTTGTGGGACATGGCTGACCACGGCTTGAGTCCCACATCAGGCAGCTTGAAACTCACGTTGGGCTCATGTGCGTGTACCCAAAACCCCAGGAGGAGAATGGAGGAAGACTGTGGCATGGTCATCCCCTCTGGGAAATGACTTCTCATTTTCCCTCTCTGTCTCTCTCGGGTGAGTGTACAAGCTCTATGGCAAAAAAAAAAAAATGAAAGCGGCCCCTAAATCCGCCACGACTGATGTCCTTATAAGAAGGCTACATGAAGACAGAGGCAGAGCCTGGAATGAGGCAGTCACAAAGCAGGGAGACCAAGGGGTGCCGGTGACCACTAGGAAGAGGCAAAGGAAGGATTTTTCCACGGGGCTCTCAGAGGAAGCATGGCCTGCTGCACCAGGACTGCACCTGCCCTCCACGCTGTTCTGGAGGACTGGCGCCCCGGGAGGGCTTGTTACATGCAGGTCTTCAGGCCCATCTGAGTTCTTGATGCAGCGGGACTAGGGCGGAGCCTGAGGATCTGCATCTCCAACAAGTTCCTAGGTGAAGCCGACACCACCAGATGGGACCCACGCTTCGACAATCACTGCACTAGACCACACAGCGCAGATGGAGGTTCCTCCCCAGACCCCTTGTGCAGCCCCTGGGCCTCAGTGTGGGTAGCTGGTCTTTTAGTTCAGGCCTGGGAAAGTCAGGCCTGGCAGGCTCAATCCAATTCTCAGTCTCGCTGCCTCTTCACCCACCCACTCACGGACAAAATTGTTTATTCAATAGGTTACGGTCCAGACTGTTCCCTATACTCACGGCACCCACAGGCACGAGATTCTAGTGGGTACACAGACCCCTAACGAGAAGTGACAGGGCCACGTAAGTGCACTCCAGAGGTGTCGGACGGGTGCTGGGAGCACAGAGGAGGAGCTTAGCCCTGAGGAGTCCAGAAAGGCTGCCTGGAAGAGGAACTAGCCAAAGCAGCTCTTAAAATGTAGACAGCCGTAGCTCACGTTCATCGAGGGCTACTCGCTGCCAGGGGCTGTGCTAGGATCTGCACACGCTTTTATCCTCCCAACAGCCCCAAGATGGGAACGACCCGCTAAAGTGAACTTGAAGCCTGGACTGTCTGCCCAGGGCAGCCTGGGGACACATGAGCCTCCTACCACTCGGCGCACAGGGGCAGGGCACTCCAGGGGAGACACAGCATGCATGACAGTCCACGGGGAGATGACGACGGGGACAGGACAAGTCACGGGCCCTGCTTGTGTCCAGGCTTTCCCCCAGATGGAAATGCACCACCCCTAGGGGCAGCAGGGACGAGGAGGAGGGAGGCCAGGGGGAAGCCTGTCCCTGGGCTCTGGCCCCATCTGTCTAAATAGGGCAGGAGTCATGCTGGAAGCCTCAGGGGCTCTCTGAGTGCAGCTGCTCCTGCGACGGGTGAGAGCCAGATGGTGGGGGCTGCGGGTCTGGCTCCCATGGCCTCACAGGGCGGGGGAGGGGGTGGCGAGTCCAGAACATGAAGGGCCTGAGGACCACCTAGGGGGCTCTCAGTGCAGCCGCTCCTGCAGAGGGTGAGATCCAGATGGTGGAGGCTGCGGGTCTGCCTCACAGGCTTCACCGGGGCAGGGGGGGGGGGTGAGCC
>NW_006160041.1:1891645-1909799 GCF_000334495.1 Tupaia belangeri chinensis | reverse complement strand
GCCGGGTGAGAGCCAGATGGTGGGGGCTGCGGGTCTGGCTCCCATGGCCTCACAGGGCGGGGGAGGGGGTGGCGAGTCCAGAACATGAAGGGCCTGAGGACCACCTAGGGGGCTCTCAGTGCAGCCGCTCCTGCAGAGGGTGAGATCCAGATGGTGGAGGCTGCGGGTCTGCCTCACAGGCTTCACCGGGCCAGGGTGGGGTGGTGAGCCCAGGACATGAGGGGCCTGAGGACTAGGGGGCTCTCCATTTAGAGCTCTGCCTGCCATGAAGGTGAGGGAAGCTGGAGCCCAGTGACTGCAGGGTGATGGCTGCACAACCTCCATGACCACACTGCTACACACCCAAACCCCCGGACAGCCTCCGTGTGGCTCTGGGGGCCACGGACCTCCTCAAGCTGGCCCCTAGGCTAGCTTCCTCCTGATCTGACCTGGCTCCTGCCCGTTGAGCAAGGGGTCAGGAAAATCACCCTCCCTTCCTTCCTTCCTTCCTTCCTTCCTTCCTTCCTTCCTTCCTTCCTTCTTTCCTTCCTTCCTTCCTTCCTTCCCTTTCTTTCGAGAGACTTTTGCTATAGTGCATGTGCACTTGCTGGAGAGACAGAGACTGAGAGACAGTGAGAAATCACCCTCCCAAGGGGGGCCGGCCACACTGCAACCCCTTCTCTTTCATTCTCCTCTCGAGATTTTGGGCACACATGCACACATGCCCAGTGTGAGTTTCAAGTCGCCAGGTCTGGGACTTAAAACTGTGGTAGGCCACATGGGAGTCCAGTGCCCTAACCACTATGCTGCCTGCTGGTCCATTATTATTAATCTGCCAGAGAGCACATGAGTCACCAAAGTGAGACAGAGAGAGAAGGTGGAAAAGCACCCCAAGGGAGATGGTCACTCCACATTCCCTTCTCTGTTTTTTTTTTCTCCTCCCTCGGGGATTTGGAGCATGTATGCACACGTGCCCAGAATATTTCTCAAGCTACTGGATCAGGGACTTGAACTGTAGTCAGCCATGTGGGGCCCAGCATCCTTAACTGCCATGGCCCCAGCTGGCCCAGGAAGTCACTCCAATCCGGGCTACCTAAGGACCTGAATAAGCAACATGAACCCGGATGACGCAATCAGAGGAAGTAAGTTCAGCTACGGTGCTAGGTATTCTAGTTAAACCCAACAAAGCGCTGGCCTGGGATGCCAAAGGGAGTGGTAGCTATTGCTGGGGGAAAGACAGGCCTGCCATTCTGTCTGGGAAAGTAAGGTGGGGGTGGCTCTCCTCTGCCTTCACTGGCTCCTCCATTGGATCTCTCCTACAGTTTGGTTTCCTCTCTCCTTTCCTGCTCACCTCCCCCTCTGCCAAAGGCTCCCCGGCCTGTCCCAGTGTTGCTGGGGCCCTGCCGGAGGCAAAGGAGCCCGAGGCCCTTCCAGGCAGGTGGAGATCATGGCTGAGCCGATGCCTGCCCCCAGGAAGAGTAAGAACCACGCAATGAGGGAGATACAAGATGCAGTCATCAGGGCCAGGGAAGCCTTCATTCAGAGAGGGGGCGTTTGGGGGCAGCAGAAAGTGGTGACAGCACGTCGAGGCACAGAGGACAAATGAGTAGAAAAGGCAAGTGGAGAGTGGGCTCTCCCAGAAATGGCGGGCTGCAGAGATGGGGCGAGAAGGTCTGGTGAGATCCCAGCAGGTGGGGCCAGACCATGAGGCCTTGACTCTCAAGCTGAATGATTTGCACTTAATCATGTAGACAGGAGAGAGCCACTGAAGGTTTTGGAGGAACACAACATTCTCTGGACTGGGACTAGAAGGGCTCCTAGATTTCGCTTCTGTCCTAGGGATCTCATGAAAGGCTCCTAGCCCTGATTCTGAGCAACAGGGCGCTCAGGCATTCCTAAAGGCAGCAAACAACTTGTGTGACTTTTGTTATTGCTTTTTATTGTTGTCAGTGGGTTTCTAGGTTTCTTCCATAGGGCATGTGCACTCTCCAGAGAGAGAGAGAGAGAGGGAAAGTGAGAAATCATACCCCCTAGGGGGGATGACCATTGCAATCCCTTCTCCTCCATTCTCCTCTAGGGATTTGAGACACGCACACATCACGTGCCCAGCGTGATTTTCAAGCCACTGAGTACAGGACTTGAACCATGGTCAGCCAGGTGGGAAATCCAATGCCTTAACCACCACACAATTTGTGTATTTCAAATGTTACTTTTCGGCGAAGTCTGTCCTGACAACTCTACTTAATAACGCGGCTGCTCTGGCCCTCCCAGTTCCCTTTCTTCTCTCTCATTCTTTTACCTCCCTTGCATTTATCTCGTTCTCACATCCCTCACCCATAGTTTATGCAGCTAATTGTCTACACCCTTTAAAATGAAGTCCCCAAGAGGATGGGGTCCTTGTCTGTTTCACTTGCTGAATCCCCTGCGCCTAGCACAGTGCCTGGCATCTCCACATAGCCATTCATTCGTGGAGCGAATAAGAAAAATGCCACCTGCAGGAGGCTGCGTGGTCTGGCTTTGCTTCCTCCCTCTGCTTCGCTGCTGGCTCCCCAGGCTTGGCAGCACCGGGCCTCCAAGTGGAAACGTCTCCGAGAAAACCAGACCGAACTGCTGCTCCCCTGCTGCGCCTCTCACTCTCGCCAGGCATCTGGCAAGATTTTGACCGTTCCTCCTCCTCTCCCCTGCCAAAACCACTGCTGCTTCCCTTCATCTTGGAGTGGCGGCCAGGTGAGGAAAATGTCACTCACGGAAAGCAACCAGCTTGCAGGAACGAGGTGGCTCTGCCTGGCAGCCTGGAAGGGCAACTCTGATGGTCTGAGCAGAGTAACCGCAGATGGCCAAGCGCCCACCCAAGACAGGCAGGCGGGCAGTGCCCGGGTGCTCTGGGCATTTTCTTCCATTCTGGCCTCACAACAACTCTGTGAGGTGGATATTATACTCTCCACTTTACTGATGGGAAAACGGAAACTCAGAGAGGCTGCTCAGGGACATGGCCAAGGTCTCCCTGCCAGACCAAGACCCTGGTTTCAAGCGTCATCTGTCCTGCTCCAGCCCAGTGCTCCTTCCTTCCTATGAGCAGCCTCTCTCCTGCCAGAGAGGCAACCACGAGGTAGGATGGAGCTTGGAGTTCTCTGTCCAAGTGCCAGATCAGGGCAGCCTCGGGCTCCCCACCTGAGCTATGGGAGCCGAGGCTGCAGCCAGCTCCCAGTGATGGGTGAGGACAATGACTTGACCTCTGCCGCCTGGCCTCTGCTCCTCAGGGAGTATGCCTGTGTCTGCAGTCTCCGCTCATTCTGGGAACTGGCCAGGTGTTTTCTCCACACTCTGATGTGTACCAGAGCTGGAGTCCAAAATAGGACGCACTGCATTTGCAGTCCCAGCGGACCCCTGGAATCCATGCCACCCCGTGTGCAGATCCAGCACCCTCTAATCTAGGTCCGCTCATAGCTAGGTTTTGGTCGGGGAGGCAGAAGGGCGTAGATCAGACCCCCAGCTATGGGGCTGTGGGTGGCTGCACTTCCATTCCTTAGGGACTCCGCTCACCTACCTTGAGGGTGGACACCCTCTCTCAATAAATGTTACTGGCTCCCTAAGGAGGCCGTGGGGAGCCACACATGACTGCAGAGGAGCGAGCGGGGTGACGGCACTGTGCTTTAGACAGGTTAATCAGGCAGCGGAGTGGTCAAGAGAGAACGGACTTGAGTGACGATCAGAGCTAACGTGTAAAGTACCTGCTGGGTGCTAGATGCTGTTCCAAGCACTTTGTGGATATTAACCTATTTAATCCTCACAGTCACTCTGGGATATAATCTGCATCCCCATTTCACAGATGAAGAGAAGGAAGTTCAGAGAGATGACAAGGCTAGCAGGTGGTCAGGCTGGGATGTGAACTCGTCTAGCTCCAGAGACTGAGCTTTTTTTTTTTTTTTTTTTTTTTTTTTTTTTTTGGGGGTTTTTTTTTATGAACACATCCGCCCCCCCCACGCATGCGCTCACCAGAGAGACAGAAAGTGAGCAATCACCCCCCTGGGGGGATGGCCACGCCACAATCCCTTCTCCTCCACTCTCCTCTAGGGATCTTGGGCATGCACGCACACACGCCCGGCATGAGTTTAAGCGACCGGGTCCAGGACTCGAACCATAGTCGGCTACATGGGAGTTCAGCGACAAAGCCATTACGCTAACTGCTGGTCCCCTGAGCATTTTTTTAAAAAAACAAATAATTAATTATATATTTTTCAGGGCACGTGCACTTACTGGAGAGAGGAGAGAGAAGAGAGAGAGAGTAAGGGAAAGTGAGAAACACCCCTCCAGGAACGATGGCCACACAATACCTTCTCCCTTTTCTTCTCAGGATTTGGGGCACGCACACATGCCTGGTGTGATTTTCCAGCCACCAGGTCTGAGATTCGAACCACAGTTGGCCTTATGGGATCCAGCCACATTAACTTCAATGCCACCTACTGGCTCCCAAAGCCTGAGCTTTTAACTACCATCAGTGCTGCCTCTCGTGGTAACCGGGACTAGAGGAACTGGGTCTGGCAGGGGGCTGAGGCAGTGAGCGAGGCTGGAGGCATGGAAGTGAAATACTGCCTGTGCCTAAGGCTCCTTGTTCTAGAAGACGCTCCCAAGATAGGACCAGAAAATTAAAAGAGGGACGTGGACATCAAGCACTTTGCACAGAAAAGAACACTATCTAAGATTACTTTTATAGATAACAGCAACAAATGCAATCTTCCTGGCCAACAGCCCATGCAGGATAACTGTTGTCACATAAAAGAGATTTTAGACACTGTCTAGTAGAGAGAGCTAATCAGTTTCCTCCGGACTATCTAATCCTTTCTCAAGGATTTCTTTATTTACTCACTTGAATAGGGAAGAAAGCTTCACTTTGATGCTCACCTGGCTTTGACACCTCCTAGCTTTGGCTGTCGGATCACTGCCAATGTCACCTTTGCATAGGAAGAAGTGCTACAAGTGACCGGGCAGGTGGGAGGAAGGGAAAGGAGCCTAGAGCAGAGTCTCGGTGGAGGACAGGCAGAGGAGGGAGTGGAACCCGTGGAGGACAGGCAGAGGAGGGAGTGGAACCCAGCCAGGGCTGCCTGAAGCCAGAGGGCTTCCTGTGCTATTTTGACAAGATTACACCTGATTCCTCCCAGATGCTCAGTGACAATGTTTGAAACTACACTATTGATACAAGTAATGCTTGAGAAGGAGAACACGATTGCGGTGGGATTACAGGCTAGGATCCCTTCCAGCTCCGACAGTCTATGAAGATACCATCTGTCTTAATCCTTTCCCCAGGAGAAAGCACTGAGAGTCAGGGAACTCTCGGAAAAGCTGTGTCTGGCTGGGTTCTGGGGAAACCAGAGCAAGTCACTCAGGGGGACAGGCTAGTGGGTGGCGTGGTAGTTAAGGCACTGGCTTTCCCACATGGCCAACCACAGTTCGATTCCCAGAGCTGGTGGCTTGTTTTCTCCCTCTCCCTCTCTCTAGTTTTGTCTTTCTCTGGCAAAACTCACATGAAAATAATTAATTAATGAATTAAATCTTAAAGAAAAGCAAATTTACTCAGGGAACCCAGCTGGAAGCTCAGGCTGGGGCATTTCCAAGGGGCAGAAGGCGTCCTAACCATTGCTGGAGAGTTTTCCACCCCCTCTCCAGGCCTTGGGAGCTAGGATCACCTGGAACCGTGCTCTTTAGAAAGGCGTTAGGCCCTTCCTGGCCCTCCTGTCACGGTGTGGGTTTAGGAGGGTTAGGGAGAGCCGTTGTCTGAGTGCTGGCTGCAGAGTGACAGGCTGTAGGGGGTGGATGGCCACACCGCCCAGGCTGACAGAGGAGCCAGCATCAGGCTTAGCCTGATGGGTGCGATGATGAAGGGGGCTTACCTGGAGCAGCAGGTGAGGTTCGACGATCAGGACACTGGGCTGTTACTGGCCTTCCCTCCTGTGGATCAGTCTCCAGGAACAGGGACTTCCAAGTGGCCCAACCACATCCACCTGATTCCTGACGCGAAGGTGGCCCCTGCGAGGTTCTGTGGCAGAAACAGGGAACCCTCAGTGCCGGCGGGCATGGATTCTGGTGTTCTTTGGCCTCCTGAGGCTCTTACCTACACCCGAGCAGGCCAGGCTTCTCTGTTCAACATGCTGGACAGTAACTGCAGAAACGGCTGACTCGGGGTGAGGGGTACCCCAGAGGCACCCACGATGCCCAGGCTGCTCCCCATTTCTAAATCCAGGCCACTGAATGCCCAACCCTGATAAGGCGGGGAGGAGGGCCACAGACAGAGCACTGTGTAGGGAGTCCCAGCAGTATAAGCACTGGCTCTGTCATTTGCCCCCCAGCTTTGGCTGTCCCGGCATTGCCAGTGGCCCCTCTGCACAGGGGAAGAAGTGCTAGAAGTAACTGGGTAAGTGGGAAGAAAGAAAAAGAACTGGAGCACCCCACTTTCCCTCTCCAGGGTGGGATCAACCCAGATGCACAGACAATGCCAACGGGGCCGAGCTGAGATGCTGTCAGAGGGAGCTACAGCCCTTACCTCCCTCAGAAGCACCTCAGAGTGCAGCCTGTAAAATGCACAGTGAAGGGCCCTACCCTGGTCCACAGAACCTGACCCTCCAAGGAAAATGCCTTGAGATTTGCTTTTATTTATTTATTTTTTGAGACAGATTTTTGCTACAGGATGTGTGTGCTCGTCAGAGAGACAGAGACAGAAAGCAAGAAATCATCCCCGGGGGGATGGCCACACCACAATCCCTTCTCCTCCATTCTCCTCTCAGATTTTGGGCATGCACACACACCTGGCATGAGTTTTAAGCCACCAGGTCCAGGACCTGAACTGCAGTTGACTACATGGGAGTCCAGTGACGTAACCATTACGCCATCTGCTGGTCCTGGATATTGGCATTTTAAAAGGTATTTGTTTGCTTATTTTTAAGATAAGGTCTCCCCATGTAGCAATCCTCCCGCCTCAGCCTCCTGAGCAGCTGTGCCACCACACCCAGCCAGTAGGTCGGGCCAGAACTGCGCCCATGTGGCCCCAGCCTGTGGGGCACGATGTCTTAGCAACACGTGCCACTGTCATGGGCCGGGATCTGCATTTGAACAGGTCCCACTTGTGACGATACAGGAAGTGAGACGGGAGGAGTGCATGCTGGGAAGGGCAGGCAAGTCCACAGGCGAAGGCCAGTCATGCACATAAAGGGGCCATCGGCTCCTTTCCTGAAAGCATCCCAGGAGCCCGGTATCTGCGGACAGGCTGGCCAGGGCACCGGGCAGCTCGCTGAAATCTCTCCTGGTCTCATTTTTCTCATGGAACACCTGGCGTGAGTTTTAAGCCACCAGGTCCAGGACCTGAACTGCAGTTGACTACATGGGAGTCCAGTGATGTAACCATTACGCCATCTGCTGGTCCTGGATATTGGCATTTTAAAAGCTATTTGTTTGCTTATTTTTAAGACAAGGTCTCCCCATGTAGCAATCCTCCCGCCTCAGCCTCCTGAGCAGCTGTGCCACCACACCCAGCCAGTAGGTCGGGCCAGAACTGCGCCCATGTGGCCCCAGCCTGTGGGGCACGATGTCTTAGCAACACGTGCCACTGTCATGGGCCGGGATCTGCATTTGAACAGGTCCCACTTG
Organism: Tupaia belangeri chinensis; assembly: GCF_000334495.1. Classification (NCBI taxonomy): domain Eukaryota; kingdom Metazoa; phylum Chordata; class Mammalia; order Scandentia; family Tupaiidae; genus Tupaia; species Tupaia belangeri. Next base: position 1,902,182 of record NW_006160041.1, on the reverse strand, counting down.
TGACGATACAGGAAGTGAGACGGGAGGAGTGCATGCTGGGAAGGGCAGGCAAGTCCACAGGCGAAGGCCAGTCATGCACATAAAGGGGCCATCGGCTCCTTTCCTGAAAGCATCCCAGGAGCCCGGTATCTGCGGACAGGCTGGCCAGGGCACCGGGCAGCTCGCTGAAATCTCTCCTGGTCTCATTTTTCTCATGGACAAAGCAAAGACTGGAGGTGACCTCTTGGGCCCTTCCAGATTTAAAATTGTGAATGCAAGAAAAGGTGGGCCCAAAGAGAAATGAACTTTTCAGTAGTAGTATCTCCCTTTCATCATTAGTTTCCTCATGTGTGTGTGTGTGTGTACATACATACATACATACATACACACACACACTTTTTTGTTCTTTTTTAAGACGTTTTTGCTTTAGGGCATGTGAGCTCACAGAAGTGAGAAGTTACCCCTCGGGGGGATGACCATGCCATAATCCCTTCTCCATTCTTCTCTGGGGATTTTGGGCACGCACATGCACCCAGCGTGAGTTTTAAGCCACCAGGTCCAGGACTTGAATCATGGTCAGCCACATGGGAGTCCAGAGCCCTAATCACTACGCCACCTGCTGACCCTTCTTCTTAAATATTTTTAAGGGCCAGATGGTGGTGCAATGGTAACTCAACACTTGCAAAGCTGACTCATGTAGAAAGGTCCCAAGTTCAGGTCTGCAGACATGCCAGACATGCATGTGCCCGTGATCTGGGGCTGGCTGAAGCTGGGGGTGGATCATGGGAGTTGGAGGTACCTATCTCTCTGCCTTGGCTCTCTTTAACTTTGTCTCTCTCATGGAAGAAAAAAATAAACTTTAAAATACATCTACTTGTGTTAAATCCTGAAAATAACATGCTTGTGGGGGGAAAAAAATCAAGCCATTCCCTATAACACACATGAAGATGCAACCTAGCATGGTTCTGCCCTCCCAGACCTCTGCCCCACTCCCCACATAGACGTGACCGAGTTTCCAGTGTCAGTCTTCTTCAAAACTCTTTCCAAAAATCTGGGCAAGTATATAACTCTGCCCGCATTTTTATTTAAACCCGACCAGGAACACATTTTGAGTATTCTATCTTTGTGTGGTTAGTTAATATACATCACACATCTACGCACACCAACAGGCAGATCCTTCGTTCTTTTAATAGCCAGAGTGTTCAGAGGAACACCAAGGTATTGACGCTATCCTTGTGGATGGGTATTTCGGTTGCTTCCACAGTTTTCACTGCACGGAGTTGCAATAAACATCTTCGATTTTATATCTTTGTACATATACATGAGGTTAGGAATAGAATAAATCCCTAGGTCAAAGTTACAGTTTTAGACTTCTGATATTGCAGGGGCCAGCAGCAGGTCAGCATAGTGGTTAAGGTGCTGGATTCTCACCTGGCCAACTGTGGTTGCAAATCACTCAAGGCATGTGTGGGTGCCCGCCCCAAATTGCAGGAGCAGAATGGAGAAGAAGGGAGTGCCGTGTGGCCACATCCCCTGGGGAGTGACAGCTCACTTTTCCTCTCATTGCCTCTCCCTCTCCAGGGAGTGCACGTGCCACATGGCAAAAACCTTTTTAAAAAATGTTTTGAAAATTCTGATATTGCGGGACCAGCAGTTGGCATAATGGCTATGTTGCTGGACTCCCATGTAGTCTACCACGGTTTGAGTCCCGGATCTGGCAGCTTAAACTCACGCCGGGTGCGTGTGCGTGCGTGCCCAAGATCCCGAGAGGAAAATGGAGAAGGGATTGCGGTGTGGCCATCCCCGCTGGGGGGTGATTTCTCACTTTGTCTCTCCATCTCTGTCTTTCTGGTGAGCGCACGCACCCTATAGCAAAAAGCCTCTCCAAAAAAAGAAAAAAAAAATTCTGATATTGCAAATTGCCCTCCAAAGACGGTGAACCAGTGCGCACCACCTAAGCAATGCTGGAGGGAGCTTATTTCCCTCCACCCTCGGCAACACTCCACGTCATCAAAGTTTTCAACTTTGCCAATATGGGTTGAAAAAGATCTTGTTTCAGTTTGTAATTCTTTTTTTATTGGTAGAGGGTACATGTGCTCACCAGAGAGAGAGAAAGAGAGGGAGAAAGCCCTCCCCATGGAGTATGGTCATGCCGCAACCACTTCTCCTCCGTTCCTCCATCCTGGCAGGATTTGGGGGCGGCACACATACATGCCTAGTATGTTTTTCAAGCTGCTGGGGCCAGGATCCCAACAGCGCTGGCCATGTGGGATCTGGCTCCCTGTGTACAGTAGTTAACCGCTGCACTGCAGGGTCGGCCTAGTCTGTAAACTTTTGTTAGGGAGGGCACTTTTTCACGTTTATTGATTGCTTGCCTCCAGATGTGAACCTGCAAAAGAACGAAGGATCCGCCTGTCAGCGTGCGTAGCCGTGTGATGTCTGTTCACTGACAACACAAAGACAGAGCACTCAGAACGTGTTCCTGGCCGGGGTGAAATCAAGATGCAGACAAAGTTATATTTGCCCAGATTTTTGGGAAGAGTTTTGAAGAAAACTTACACTGGAGACTTGGTCACGTTTATGTGGGTAGAGGGGCAGAGATCTGGGAGGGCAGAACCATGCTAGACTGCATGTATTTCTCTGTGAACTGTCTATATCCTCTCTAATTTATCTTACTGATTTTTTAAATAATTATTTTATTTAGCTTTATTTATTTATTTTATTTTTATCTGACCAAAAAGGAACAGAGAGAAAGAGAAAGAAAGTGAGAAAGCAAGCTGCCAGGTCCAGGACTCAAACTGCAGTCAGCCATGTGGGAGGCCAGAGCCCTTAACCACTGTGCCACCTGCTGGCCCCATAATTTTTAAGAACTTTTACTGGGGTCAGCAGGTGGCGTGGTGGTTAAGAGCACTAGATTCCCACATGGCCGACTGTGGTTTGGGTCCCGGAACTGGAGGCTGCGGCTTGCTTTCTCACTTTCTCTCTCTCTCTCTCTCTCTCACTGATCAAATAAAAAATTAAATAAATAAATAAATAAATAAATAAGTCAAATAAAATTTTTAAAAGTTTTGCTAAGTTAAGGCAATTTTTGGTCATGTGTTTTACTGCCATTTATTTGTTTTAGAGTTTATATATAGTATCTTTTGCTTACACAAATTTCAGATTTTTCTGTAAAGTATCAGTCTTGTCCTAAATGACTTCTTGGCTTCTGCACATGCTTAAAAACAGTTTCCATCTGAGGATCAAAAATATTTGCCCATGTTTCCCCCTAATGTTATTAGGATTTTCTTCTTTTCTTTCTTTCTTTTTAAAATCTTTGGAGAAGGGATACAGAGGTAGAGCACTGACCGGATAGGGAGGTGTGGTGTTATCTGGTAAAGATATTTTGATCAACGGGTCTGGGGAGAAATGTGCACATATCGAAATGGTCTCATTGTAAGCCAAACAATATGATTGAAAGTATATTCAAAAAACAAATAATAAATAATGTGAAAAAAAAAATCTTTGCTGAATCTAGAATTTATTTTGGTGTGAGGACTGTAGTAGGGCTTGGATTTTGTTTTCCCACCCAGTTTACTTGATATCTTCTGAGAGAGAGATAGGGACAGAGAGAAGAGAGAAACAGCACCTCCAACGGGGTCACGCCATGATCCACCCCCAACCCCCGCCAGCTCAGGTGACAGGTGCACACACACCCAGCATGTACCAGGAGACTCCAGAGTGAACCTGCACCTGCACCACGGAGCATTACATCACTGCCGGGCCACTGCCGCTGGGCCCTAGTTTGATTTTTCCTCAAGGGGTTGGCTAGACTGTCGTCCTAAAGATATGTGTGAATAATTCATTTTTTAGCCCCTCAACCACTCTCCTTCTAAATTCACAATCCCAATGGAACTATGTAGCAGGAGGGAAGCAAAGAGCAGAAACTGAGTCAAGGGTCTGGTTCCAGTTCTGGCTCTGCTGGTTCCGGGCTAAGTTATCTAGCCTTCCTGCATCTCGGCTTCCTCATCTAGAAACACGGATCAGAATGACACCAACTGTCTAGAGCTACTGTGAGGATTAAATGAGCCCTGCAGGGAAAGGGCGTAGAGGGACGCAATGACATTCTGTCCACAGGAGGCTCACCTTGGGCATAAAGGCACATGGAGGTTGGAAGGGAAGGATAGGGAACATATTCCACACGACCGTAAACGAAAGACAGCAGGGTGACCTCATTCGTATCAGTCAAAAACTGCCACGCGAGACAAAGAAGGACATTCTATAATGATAAAGGGTCAGTTCATAAACACGTAGACACCCAACATCGGAGCACCCAAGGTTGAGGCAAATATTGACAGAGCTGAAAGGAGAAACAGACAACAAACCAATAATGTACACTGCTTTTCTCCCACCCCCGTAAAGCATTAAGATGTGCTTTTTTTTGGGGGGGGGGAGATTTTTGCTATAGGGCGCATGCGCTCGCCAGACAGAGAGAGACATAGAGACAGAAAGCGAGAAATCACCCCCCGGGGGGATGGTCATGCCGCAATCCCTTCTCCTATCAGGATCTTGGGCACGCACGCACACGTGCCCGGCGTGCGTTTTTAAGCCACCAGGTCCGGGACGCGAACCACGGTCGACTTCGTGGGAGTCCAGTGACATAGCCATTATGCTAACTGCTAGTTCCCGCATTAAGAAAAAAATCAAATCTTAGTTTCATGTTTTAATCCGAAGACACTCAAAACTAATTTTTCTCTGTCCATTCATTCTAACTGAAACTTTATTTGTAACCATGTAATAAAGACCAGTTTAAAAGTTTTTCTTTCTTTCTTTCTTTTTTTTTTTTTTTTTGAGAGGTTTTTGCTATAGGGCACATGTGCTCGCCAGAAAGACAGAGAGAGACAGAGAGACAGCAAGAGAGAAATCACCCCCCAGGGGCGATGGCCATGCCATCCCCTTCTCCTCCATTCCCCTCTTGGGACCTCAGGCACGCATGCACACTCACCTAGTGTGAGTTTAAGCCACCAGATCTGGAACTTGAACCACGGTCGACTACATGGGAGTCCAGCGACAGCCATTGCACTAACTGCTGGTCCCTAAGGTTTTTCTAAGTCTAAACCTTTTTTGGGACCAGCAAATGGCATAATGGTAATGTCACTAGACTCCCACAGAGTCAACCACGGTTTGAGACCTGGAGGCCTAAAACTCACACCGAGCACATGTGCGTGCGTGCCCAAAATCCCAAGAGGAGAATGGAGGAGAAGGGATTGCAGCGTGGCCATCTCCCCTGGGGAGATTTCTCTTTCTCTCTCTCTCTCTCTCCATGTACCCTACAGCAAAAATCTCTCTAAACAAAACAAAACAAAGCAAAGCAAAACAAAACAAACCTTTTTTAAAAAGATTAATCAGGCTAGCAAAAAGGTACTCAATGCATACTTTCCTGATATCAAACAAGCTAATATTTCAGTACAATGCAACTATCCAGAATATATTCAATACACAAATGTTCATAAAGCAAACACTATAGGCTCGGAACAGATTTGAAAAATCATGGTATTCACATTGATTACAATAACTAAAAATGACTGTAGCATTAAAATGACCCTTAGTTTACAAAAAGTCACAAAAATACACAAGTGTGTATAAACACCAAAAACTATGATTCTCATAAAATACTAATAGCCACATACTAGTATATAAGACGTAAAGCTCTGACATGGCATAAAAATTTAGAAATAAAAACAGGATGCTGGACTCCCACATGGCCAACCACGGTTCGAATCCCGGACCTGGTGGCTTGCTTTCTCACTTTCTCTCTCCCCTGCCGTCTGGTATACATAAGAAATAAAACAAAACCGAACACCATTTTTGTTACTCCAAAGTCAAACATGCCAAGTAACAGCTATGGCCACTGTTGCCAAGTAAAGGCACTCTTGGATGTAGGAGATTTCAATACCCCACATTCCATAGTGGATAAACAATAGGACAGAAGATCGATGAGGAAACGGAAGCCTTGAACAACACCCTAGACCAACTGGACTCAACAGACGTACGCAAACATCCACCCAACAGCCGCAGAACCCATGTGCTTCTCGAGCGCAGCAGAACATTCTCGGGGATAAATCACGTGAGGCGTTCGAATCCCGGACCTGGTGGCTTGCTTTCTCACTTTCTCTCTCCCCTGCCGTCTGGTATACATAAGAAATAAAACAAAACCGAACACCATTTTTGTTACTCCAAAGTCAAACATGCCAAGTAACAGCTATGGCCACTGTTGCCAAGTAAAGGCACTCTTGGATGTAGGAGATTTCAATACCCCACATTCCATAGTGGATAAACAATAGGACAGAAGATCGATGAGGAAACGGAAGCCTTGAACAACACCCTAGACCAACTGGACTCAACAGACGTACGCAAACATCCACCCAACAGCCGCAGAACCCATGTTCTTCTCGAGCGCAGCAGAACATTCTCGGGGATAAATCACGTGAGGCTAAGGTAAAGGGCGCAGAACAGTGCCCAGACGAGAGAAGGAAGTTCCTACTGCTGTCCGTGCATGCCAGCTGTCCTCTGTCCCACTGACCTGAGCCAGCTGCATCACTGACGAATAGCTGCCCTGCTCCAAGGGCCAGGCGACCAGCCGTGAAAGGCAGCACCAAGAGCTGCTCCCACCACCTCTGGTTAGACTTAGTTCTCGTTGTCTGGAACACTTTTACTGGCATTGTAAATGTTTTCTTATACACTTTGTAAAAGGTTCATTGTTACTAGTAAAAAAAAAAAACAATAGGTTTTTGTTTCTATTATTCATTATCAATCGCCTTAGTGTAGTCTATTATTATTTCTAATCATTTTTTCAGTTGGCAACCTTGTTCTTTTTTCTTCAAGCGGTCGATCATCATCTACAATTTTGATTACTTCTTTTTATAACATATATATTTTTTTCCAAAGGTTTTTGCCATAGGGTATGTGCATTTGCCACTTGCCAGAGAGAGAAACAGTGAGAGTGGAAGTAAGAAATCACCCCTCATGGGAGGGTGGGGGTGGGCACGGGATGGCCACACCACAATCCCTTCTCCTCCATTCTACTCCTAGGATTTTAGGTACTCACACACACATGCCCAGTATGATTTTCAGGCTGCCAGGTCTGGGACTGAACCATGGTCAGTCATGCGGAAGGTCCAGCACCTTAACTACTATGCCACCTGTTAGTCCCTATATTTTCTTTTTTAAAATTTACTAGAAGGCACACACACTTATCAGAGAGAATCGGATACAGAGAGAGACCAGGGAAGCAAGAAAACACACTTATGAGGCACAGTCATGCCACAATCCCTTCTCCTCCATCTCTCTCTCCTTTTGGGATTTGGGGCACACACACACCTGTGCCCAGTTTTTCAAGTTACCAGGTCTAGGATAGACTAGAAAGCTCAAACTAAACCCCATGGTCAGCATGTGAGATCCAGCCACCTTACCCACCAGGCCATGGGTTGGCCTTAAAACATATGTTTTCAAAAGTTGTACTGGATCATACTTCCAGACCACAGCGTTAAAGAATTAAGTTAACGGTGGTCATTCATTCCGTGTACACATTAATGTCTGTACACACAGCACATTAGACAATATCTACCGACCTGCATTTTGTAAGAGTTAAAAATCAGGGACTACTGAATTTTATAGAATGTCTGAGTGGCATTTGTGAAGCATTTATATGGTCTTTTCATCACTTCTGAACTATTAAGTTTGTTCGATAATCAATAGTTTTTCTAATAATGAGTCTTTATTTCTGGCATGCAGCCCCAGTTGCATGTGCTGTATTTAATTTTTAACATGATGCTGCATGATTCTATTTGTTGCTGCTTAATGAATTTTGCACCAATATTCATATATAAGATTGTCTAGTAATTCTTCTCTTTTCTGTGCCACCTTTGTCAAGCTTTGGTATCAGTGTTGTACTGGCTTTGTAGAATGATTTGAATCGTTCCTTCTCTGTGGCCTGATACAGCTGGTGCAGTTAAAATAACCTCGGCGGGGCCAATCAGTGGTATGGTGGTTAAGATGGCTGGATCCCATCTGACTGCCTGCATGGTTCGAGTCCTGGACCCAGAGGGCTTGAGAAACACACCCACGTGGGCATGTGTGCCAAAAATTCTGAAAAGAAAGAGAAACAGAGAAGGGACTGCAGAATGGCGATCTCCCATGGGGAAGGTGTGGGAGGTACATGCTTTCTCACTTTCCCCTCCCCTTCCTGTTCCCTTGCCCACACCCCTCTCTGGCAAGTGGATGCACCCTCTAGCAAATAAAAATAATTTTTTTAAAAAAATTGGAATTATCTGTTTCTTGAAAGCTTCATAGAAACTAGAAGCTATTTAAACCTTTTTTTTTGGTAAATAATTTTTATCAACATTTTAATTATTGGTCTGTTAGGGTTTTTTAGTTCTTCAGGGGTCAAACTGATCATTTTTATTTTCCTTATATTTATACCAGTTTCAGCTTATTTTCAAACTGACGTTGCAAATAATTAAACACGGAAGCCTCCAAGAATTCTATTTTCTCTATCAGTGTTATTTCCCCATTTTAATGCTCATTTTTATGAATTTGCCGCATTCCTCCCAAACCCCATTCAATGATCTAGTCATTAAAAAAATCATCAAATCACACGTGATTTCCCTCCGGCCCCCAGAATCCTATGTACTATGTACGCAGCCCAGATTCAGAGGAGCTGACATCAGAGTGGCCGATGAGAGGGTGGCGGGGCAGAGGCTGCTTGAAAAACACAAGTCATTCAACAAACATTTCGAAGTGCAAAGACCCCACCCACCAACCCCCTGGCCTTGAACACCCCGTACCTCTCCTTACCTCAGCCCCCCAAGCCCAGCTACACCTGCCAGCTCCCACCTTTCCTTTGAAACTCAGCTGTCGCCCTCTCTTGCACCTCACCCTGACTCTCCAGGAAGAAGGTGTCATCCTTCCCTTGACATTCCAGACTGCTTTTTTAAAATTAATTAATTTAAACACAAAAAAGGTGAAAGGAGAAACCTGATGGAATTAACAAATGATAACAGTCTATCGTTTTTGCTTCAAATCTCTTTTGTTAAATGAAGTGTTACTGACAAATTATTGAATAGAAGCCCTTCCTTTTCCCCTTTTGGTCTCAGCTCCTTCCCTCTCTAAAGAGCACCACAAGCATGAACTTGGTAGGTTACGCAGCTTATTTGTATCCACAGCTCATCCATGAATACATAGTACTGTTTGTGATTTGTTTTTAAGAGAGATTTTTTGCTATAGGCTGCGTGTGCTCATTGGAGAGAGAGACAGAGAGAAAGAAAGCGAGAAATCACCCCCTAGGGGCTGGCCGGGCTGCAGTCTTCTCTTCCATTCTCCTCTTGGGATCTTGGGCACTCATGCACACGTGCCCGGTGTGAGTTTTAAGCCACCTGCTCCAGGACTTGGACCACGGTCAACTACATGGGAGTTCAGCAATGTAACCATCATGCCACCTGCTGGTGGCGATTTTGTGATTTTTTAATTATAGTTTTACTAATGGTATTATTCTATTTCTTCTTTTTGCTACATTGTTATTGAAGCCTATGCATGTTACCACAGAATGGAAATGTTAATTGTATCAGCTTTGTTAGGTTAATTTACATAAACTATATGGAGTTCAGCGGCTGCAATGTCAGTTTCAGTTGGCCCTGCCATTACTGCATGACGACGGATACTGAGGCTGAGACCTCGTTTTTGCATTTCTAGCACTGCTCCCCAGACCGCCTTGGAACCCTGTCCCTACACAGACGTGTGTGCTTCTCTAGGTGACTATGCACCTAGCCATGAGACCACTGATCCTAAAGTACGTGCACTTTCAGTTTACCAAGCCCTGCCAGCATGTCCCCTGGCGCTGCGTACTGCCATTACTACAGAACATCATTATTATTCTTAAGCTCTCGTCAGTACCCGTTTCCTTGCCTACCTGCCTCGTCCCCCGTGAGTAAGTGGAGGGCATGTGTGTGACGGGCATTCAACAACCACTTGGAAAATGGAAGGATGAGCTCACTGTCTAGCTAAAGAGACAGGCTCCATGTGATAAGTATACTAAAGGCTTTTGAAACTTTTGGCTAACTGCAGGGAGGGCTTCATGGAGGAGGTGATGTTTGAGCTGGGCTTTGAAGGACGAGGAGACTGAACAGATGAAGACAGGATTAGGATGGGAAGAGGAAGTGAGTTAGACAGTCCAGGGCACATCCAATTTGCCAGAGCTATCACTCCCAACCAAGCTGGGGCAGGAGGAGGACCGAAAGCCAGGCGTGCGAATTCTGTGAGAACTTCGTGGTGATCTCACACACCCCGCCCCATGCACCAAGTACCTTTGAGCACCAGCACAGTGTGTGGAAAAGATAGTATGAGCTTGGTCCAAGTTCAGCCTTCAATGGCAGGCCTTTGGTCAGAGTGGGCTCAAGAAGAGTGAGCCATGGGTAGGCAGGATGGCTGGGACACCACCCTGGAACAAGGCCCGGGTCAGAAAGCCTGCTCTTCCCATCCTCTTTCCCACCTCTCTGGGTTAAGATCAGCTCAGGTGTACTCT
>NW_006160041.1:1885363-1890035 GCF_000334495.1 Tupaia belangeri chinensis | reverse complement strand
CCCTCCTCTCTGGGTTAAGATCAGATCAGGGCTACTCTGGTCTGAGTTGCCTCCCCAGACCCATAGGGACTTGGCTCTTAGGTTTCTCCAATTTTCAGCTCTGTGACCAGGCCAGAGGCTTGCATGCTGCTTCCTGTCCCCTCCAGCTGGCCTCCACCCCGAGTAAGCTGCACATGCCAGGGCCAGGCTCTGAGCAGCCCTCCCTGGAGGTGGGGCCTGGGCCTGGCTGCAGAGTCTTGTCCTCAGCTTTGCCTCAGCCCTCTGAACATGGCTGGGGTGGGGTGGGAATCCTATCCTTCCGTTTTCCCTGCTCTCGTGACAAGAGCTGTCCTTCAGCAGAACCCAGCTCTGGGCACCCTGCCCAGTGTAGAGGGGCAAGGGAGGGACACTTGACCTTCACTTCCAAGTCCTTTTGTCTTAAGCCACTTCAGCAAAACCACCAGCAGTAGCGATAGGAGGTGAGCTCAGGAGGTGTCAGCCGGGCTGCAATAGACTGGCTGCGGGCCCAGCCTGGGTTCCGCCACTGTGGGGAGGTAGGGGGCAGGTTGTGGTTATCACAGTTTCTCAGAGCCCTGGTTGCTCGCACCTGCTCTACCTCTCTCCTGGGTGTGGAGAAGATTAAAAAGTAACGACAAAGAACACGAGGCCACTGAAAGGCACCAGGGTGGAAGACCAGGCGCACGTTCAGGGAACTGCTCTTCTGGGGCCTGAGAAGGCCTCCCTAAGCCTGGCCTAGTTTACAAGCCCAGGCCCACGAGGCCCCAGCCCAGGAGGAATCCCTGGCCCAGTAACAGCTTGTTCTTCATACTGCAGGTCACACACACACACAAACACACACCCATTATCCGGTGATTCTGAGAAGACCCCATCTGTCAGATCCTCAGGGAGCCGAAGCTTTTCTCAGGGAACAGCTCACTTCTAACACTGCCCAGAGCAATCGGCATTGTGGGTCAGATATTACTAGACACCTTTTGGAGTCACCACAGTGTGGCCAGCCATCCCACAGATCTGTGGACAGGTGGCCACCCGGCAGGTAAAGGGACCAAAGGAAAAGAAGGGGACTGACTTGCAGTCACCATGCACCATTCTGGGCACCTTTCCACTTCCCCCCATTCATCCTCCCGACGGCCCTCAGTGGCAGGTGCATTTCACTGTTACATGCAGAAGACTCACAGGTGCTGAAGAAACAGAAGCCAGCTCCCGAGGGCCCCCAGGCAGTGCGTCCACATGTGACGGGTTCTCCATGTTCCATGGCCTCCATCACAGCACAGCTGACGTCCCACAGGGCCCCAGGTGAGGTCCCCCTGGCCTCTGGGCCTTTCTAGCTTCTGGCCAAATCCCTGCTACTCAGACACCCAAGGCAGTGCAGCCTGAACATCAAAGGCTCAACAGCCATATCCCCAGCCAAGGGCCACAGGGTCATCTTAACTCACTTGCCTCTCCAAAGACCTGAGAGTCCCTTGCATTTTGGCCAGGACCCCTTGGCCTGAGCCACTGTCCCTTCAGCTGGGCATGACTCAGAGAAAGCTCAGCCAGAATGGGGAGGCTCCTGTCTCAGGGTCACGCTCCTTGGCCAGGCCACTCGGTTTTGGGGGGAACAGCTTGGCTTCCTGCTGGGAGCTGACCTCACCTTTCCGCCTCTGATTCCCTGAAGATGCCAGAGGCCCTGACTTGACAGGAATAAAGGCCTGTGGGCTTAGAACTCATCCCCCAGCGTAGCCTCAGTCTCCCAACAGCACCTTGAGGGTGCTCATGTCAAACAACAGAGTGGAAAGATGGGACAGACAGATGGCAGGCGCCCAGGACTCTCGGGTCCTAATTCAACTTTCTAAGTGGGCGCCTGCACCACTTCCCCTTTTGAAGACATCACCGATGACCAGGAGGACTCAGGAGGGGATACTGGTGATGCTGGGGCGCCCCTCCCCTAGGCCCTGCTCTGTGTGTCTCAGTCCCAGTCCCAGGGTGCTGGCAAGGAGCACGGCAGCTTGGATGCATAGTCTGCCCTGGAAACAGACGTGGAGCTCTGGCCATGGGGTGCTCACTCTCCTTGAGCGCACCCTCCACTGGCGCCGAGCAATCCAGACAGATCTAGAATGAGGACAGGTCATGCTTCACGGCTGCTCACCTCCTCATCGCAGCTCTCCCCATAATCCCACCTTGCATGAGTTGCCCCCAATCAGTGGAGCCCCATTTAGCCACCCATGCTGATGTGGGGGAACCACTGCTCTCTCTGAGAGCCCTAGGCCCCACTTTGGGCAAAACAGGGCACTAAAAGCTGCTGCTCTCACCCCAGCGGAGCTCCTCCTCTAAGCGCTTTCATTACAACCCTTCCCAGAGTGAGCCTGCCGGGGCCTGAACGCCACGTGGACTCCCACAGCCCAGACACTGCAGAGATCCAGCACCTTCTGCCCATTCTCTCTAGTGCTCTTCCATCAGCCGCCTCGCAGGAAGAGCCAGAGTAGTGAGTCCCTGAGAGCGGGAGTCCACGGGGAGGATGCTGGCCTACAGGACGGTCCACTGGGCCAGTAGTGTATCATCTCGTGGGGTGGAAAATCCTGTTAAACATGTTAAATATCCCAGGAAATACCCTTTTTCTGGAGGTAAGGAAGTCCTCAAGGGCCGGAACAATCTGAATAGACTTGGGAGGGCTGGCAGGCCATCTTAGCCTAGAAGAGTGACCGAGACTGGCCAGGGGGAGAGGGCCGGGGGGATAAGCTCCGCCCAGGGAACCACATCTCCCCCATCGAGGCAGGGAACAGAAGGCTTCAATCCAGACCAGAATCTCCAGGAATAATAACACTTCCCGTCTGTAATAACCTCTTGACAAGGTTCCAAAACCCTCCCACCCCTCTGAGGAAGATATTTTCATACCCAGCTGTTAGGTAAGAAAACTGAGGGTGGAGAATCAGCCTGGGGGTGGGGGGAGGCTCTTGGTCTAGAACCATCGTAGAGATCTCTGGATGGGTGGCAGATAAAGGATCAAGTTGGAAGGGAGATTCAGTCACCAAGCACCATGCCAGGCACCTTTCTGCCCCCGCCCCCCGTGGTCCTTAGTGGCCCCGTGCAGTGGGGATTATTTTGCCACGTTGTACATGGAAGATGTGCAGATGTGAGGTGAGCGGGGGATGATACAGGTGAGAAGCCAGTGCTCTGCTCTACAAACCCAGTGCTCTTTCCATGACCCAGAGGGGACGCTCTGAGGCCTGACCCTGCCTCTGCCATCCTGTAGGGGATCCCACCCCCAGCTCCACATGGTCTCCCTCTAGAACGGTGGGTCCTTGGCTCTCTGGCACTGTCCTGACAGTCCACCAACAGCTGGTTCCCATTTGGCTTCCTGGGAATCCCATCCCTTTCCACCAGTCACCCCAGCAATTTCTGGGCATCATCGTGCAGCCCAAAGCACACAGAGTGGAGTTGCCAGGGGCCGGCTTTAGGGCCCTGTGCTCAGAGCAGCTGCTCATAAGCCGGGCACATGTAGCTCCTTTCACTGGGAACAACAGCTGGTCAGAACCTCCCACTGAGTTAATGCCAGAGAGACAACTGAAGTCTGCCCGGGTAGGTCAGGAAGTCAAGGTACTCGTGTGTAGTGAAAGGACCCAGAGCAGCTCACTGCTCCCTCGGTGCCTCGGTTTCCTCATCTGTACAATGCCGATGAATGGCCTCCGTTCCAAAATATGATAGCTCTTTCTCTGCCTTGGTTTACCCCCCAGAGAAAGGCATCAGTGCCAGGGAGAAGGAGAACAAGGTGAATTCAGGAAAAGTTCACTTCTCCTGGGGCCCGGACTCAGAGAGACGGAGGATGAAATGGTAACACAGAGGGCGAGGCCAGGAGAAGGCAGACTCACCAGCACGGTCTCCAGCCCCTTTTCCAAGGGGAGCTGGCCTTTCCGGAGCACTTTGGGCCACTGAAGGAGAAAGCTCATCTCAGCACATCCTTCCCACAGCGGCTGGGAACTCTCACCCAGCCTCCACCAGGGCTGATCTCTGGGACTACAGCTGGGAGCTAGTTTCCCGGGGGCCTCCCTGTCCCCAAAACCAACTCTCGGTTTTTCACAAACCGACAAAGACAGCACAGGCTACACACCCCCCTGCTCAGATGGGCATTTCACTGTTCCCAGATAATTCTGCTCCCTGCAACATTCACACCCATCACACCCTGGGCCCCTGCGGAAGTCGCAACCTCCTGGATATTCTCAGGGATAAGGAAAGGGGGCACTAAGGTCGGGGGGCTGGGCGTCCACCAATATTGGACCAGGGGTCTGGGGAGCAAGAGTGCCCTGTCCCTCCAGAGAACATCAGGAAGAGGCCAGCTCTGTAGCACCTGCTAACTGACCTGGTCAAGACACAGAATCCCTAGGCCTCCGTGTCCCCAGAGCCTTCATCCAAACTCAAAGTTTCTCAAGGCCACGGCGAAGGCGGAGGCAAAAAATATCTTCCCTAGGAAGCGCACGGGGAGGGGTAGGGCGGGGTGGTGGCATCCTTTGCCCCTGGAGGCCCAGGAGCTCAGCCCACCCCGCAGCAGCACAGCAATGACGTGGTCATAACCCATAACGGTGGAGGAACGCCCCCTCCCACCCCGGCCCGGGAGTGGGCGGCGGAGCCCCGGGGAATCCTGGGGTGGGGTGGTCCTCCCACCTGGCTATCAGCCGGGAGGCCGGGGACCCCCCCCATC
>NW_006160041.1:1873711-1879054 GCF_000334495.1 Tupaia belangeri chinensis | reverse complement strand
CGCCTGCCCTCCTCCATCCCCTGTCCACGGAGCTGGGTCTGCTAAGCCACGGCCCTCCCTCGTGGGCGGCTCAGTCTACCCTTCCCTGGGCACCAGCCGGGGGACAGCAGCGTGGCAAAGGATGTGGCGCAGTCTCCCCCACCCCCACCCCTCCCAGTCTGAGGTCCCGGAAAGCACCGAGCGAGCCTTCCCCGCCCCCCGGCCAGGACCCGGATTCTGCGCCCCTTCTCTCGCCCATCAGTCCGGGCTCACGACCCGCCAGCTCACCACATCTGGAGCCTCAGCGCCTCGGCCCCAGCCGCAGGCCAGGTGCTCAGGCCGTCAGGGCGCGGTGACAACCTCCCTACCTGGGAAGAGACTGCCAGCCGGTCCTCCTCGCCGGCCTGGAGAAGCCCCACCACCTGGCAAGGGACAGTCAGCAAATTCCCCGCTGCATCACGGCCGAAGCGGCATCCCGGCTCCACCCCGGCAGGAGCCAGCCCCGGCCCCGCCCCAGGGCTGCTCTGACCTGTCGGGGAACCCAGGCGGGATGATCCTCCTAGAAGACCCAGGCTCCGCCTCAGAGACCCTGTCGCTACCAGGAACCATCTGCAAATTACCAGCTCCGACGCGCCAGGCTGCCGGTCCCTCGCCGCAGGCAGCTCCAGCACCCACTGGTGCTCTTGGGCTCGGCACACCTTTTGCCACAATGCCCACGAGCTCTCCTTAGAGACATGGTCGCACCCTCCCACCCCCCCCCCCAGCCTTATCTAGTCAGAAGCGAGAGAAACACACAACGCCGTAAAGGTAGCGCTCTGCCCCGCCCACGGGGCAGCTCCTGGCACTGGCCCAGAAGCTGGTACCCAGTTCTAGCTCCTTCTCCAGCGAAAGAAAGATCTACAGATAGGCTACAGCCCCGCCTGCGAGGCCCAAGGGAGTGGGCCGGGTCAGCTCCAGTTCGCTGCGGGCCACACTCCTGCAGGTCTCCGAGTTTCACAAAGTCCTGCCCACCCCGCTAGAGGACTGGTTTTGACCCTGCGGACAGGTGCCATTGTTTGAACCTCCAAAGATTAAGATGTAAAGGAAGGGGCGATAGTACCCACTTCCCCCTCCCAGGCAGGGACTTCGGCATGTTTATTTAATAGACATCTGGCACTTGCCATAGTATCAGAGCTGATGAGAGGAGCCACTGCTGAACAATCTCTGAAAGGGACTCCCTTTCAACTGTATTTTTTTTTTTAGGTATTAATAGGTATTTTAATGCATTTTTTAATTTCGAAAAATATTTTAGTTTTAATAGCTCAAAATCAAAAAATGTTAAGAGAAATTTGCTTAAAACTTAAAGCCAGGAAAAAAGATTCAGTTTACATAGCAGGTAGATGAACCTATCAACAGTTCAAGAGAAGACAAAAATCCTTAAATGTGGAAATCAAAGCATTGAAGAAAACCAGTAATATTTTAGTCTAAAGTCAAAAAATTCTAGGGACCAGCAGTTAGCGTAATGGCTGTGTCGCTGGACTCCCATGCAGTCAACCACGATTCGAGTCCTGGACCTGGTGGCTTAAACTCACACTGGGCATGTGTGCGTATGCGCCCAAGATCCGGAGAGGAGAATGGAGAAGGGATTGAGGCGTGGCCATCCCCCCTGGGGGGGGTGATTTCTTGCTTTCTGTCTCTCTGCATCCCTCTGTCTTTCTGGCGAGCGCATGCACCCTATAGCAAAAACCTCTCCAAAAAAAGAAAAAAAAAATTCTATTTTACTAGTTCAGGCTCACATAATTAATCTCTCTTCTATCGGATTTGCAGTGTTACCGTAGTCTGATCTTTCCATTTAAACTCTGGAAGTCAACATTCAACTCTGGACTTGTCTCTACCATTAGGCTGGCTATTCTTGGTTGTTTTTGTACTTCTATTTCTCTGTGTGTCCAACTTTAGTTTTCCTGGTATAGCACTCCCTTCAGCACGTTTGGGAGAGCTGGTCTGGTGTTGGTGAATTCTTTCAGGCTTTGTTTATCTGAGAATGTTTTTGTCTTTTTTCCCCACATGAAAGATAATCTTGCTGGGTATAGTATTCTTAGTTGAAATTGTTTTTCACTTAACACATTGAATGTATTTTTCCATTCTTTCCTTGCTTGCATTGTTTCCAAAGAACGGTCTGATATTAGCCTTCATCTTATGGGATAGCCTTTGAAAGTAACTTGACGTTTCTCTCTTGCCAGTTTTAGTATATTGTCTGGCTGTGGTGTTGATCAATCTGGCGATGATGTGCCTTGGAGAAGATCTTCTAGGGTTGATTCTATTTGGGGTCCGTTGTATTTCTCAGGACTGGATATTTGAGCGCCTCTCTAGGTTTGGGAAGTTTTCTTTCAGGATTTCATGGAATAGATTATCTATGCCTTTGTTAGTTTCTTCACCTTTGGGGATGCCGACGATCTGGATGTTTGGGTGTTTAATGGTATCTAGGATAATTTGCGTGTTATTCTCATTTTTTTGGTTTCTTTTCTCAGTCTTTTTGGTGAATTTTTCTAGGTCAGAAGTTCTATCTTCTACATCTGAGATTCGATCTTCTGCATGGTCTAATCTGCTTTTGATACTTTCAATGGAAGTTTTGATTTTCTATATTACAGCTGGCAACTTGAAACTCATATCGGGCATGTGTGTTTGTGTGCCCCAAATCCCAGGAGGAGAATGGAGAAGGGATTGCACTGTGGCTATCCCCCTTGGAGGGTGATGTCTCACTGCCTTCTCACAATCTCTCTCTAGCAAACACATGTGCCTTATGTCAAAACCTTTAAAAAAAATGCTTATTTCATTTTGTGCTTAGATTTATTTTTGTTTTTGTAACCAAAAAATTAATGTTTCATAAAACAAACGAATGAACAAAGGAAAAACTTGGACTTTTCCATGGGAGAGCAACGAACCTATAAAACCACTATTGTTTGGTGTCTGTCATAGATAAGCCTAGATTCCAGGTTTCCAAACCCACAAGAGATGAGCAGGGGCATACTGGAAGGAGAAAGGACTTACAAAAACAATTATGCAAGAACTTCAAAAAATTCATGGAACATGGCATTAATGCATGAGTTTATTTTGGTGACCAAAATTTTGAAATCCATGCATAGTTTTTTTCATAATACACATTGCCTGTGAACTTTTAGAAGACCCTTTTGTACAGTGAAAACAGCAAAACTCAAGAGCAGGAAAGGAGATGAAACAGCAATGAAACAAACACAGGAGTTGGGGGCCATTTCGTTCGGGGTCATTTTAATAGGCCTTGAAGGCATCATTATATTACAGGGGAGTACTGGAAATATGCTTAGACAAACAACCGGGCATGGAACCAGCAGATGACTTAATAGTTATGTTGCTGGACTTCCAAGTAGTCAACCGCAGTTTGAGTCCTGGTGGCTTAAAACTCACGCCATGTGCGTGCATGTGTGTGCCCAAGATCCTGAGAGGAGACTGGAGGAGAAATAAATTGTGGCGTGGCCATCCCCCCCTCCGCCCCCCGCAGGGTGATTTCTCACTGTCTGTCTCTCTGTCTTTCTCTGTCTCTCCAGTAAGTGCTCACTCCCTATAGCAAAAGATCTCTTAAAAAAAAAAAAAAGAAAAGAAAAAAGAAGAACAACCTGGCATCATTAAAAAAAGGATCATGCATCAACCAACTTTTTTTTTTTTAATTTTTAGAGAAAGCAATTACATAATATATTTAGAAAGTATTTTGGGGGACCAGCAGTTGGTGTAATGGCTATGTCGTTGGACTCTCATGTAGTCGACTGTGGTTCAAGTCCAGGACCCAGTGGCTTAAATTCACGCCGGGCACTTGTGTATGTATATCTAAGATCCCGAGAGGAGAATGGAGGAGAAGGGATTGCGGCGTGACCATCTCCCCTAGGGAGTAATTTCTCCCTTTCTGTCTCTCTTGGTAGGCACACACGCTATATAAAAAAACTCTCTAAAAAAAAAAAAAAAAGAAAAAAGAAAAAAAAAAGAATTGTTTGTAATTGCTAAAAACAAACACAACTGTGTACAACCTACACAACTGTACATGGCCATTTTGCGCTGCCCAGATGAGCTCTTCAGAAAAACTCCAGGAGAGAAAAGGCAGCCCAGGGAAGAGCCAGCCAGGTGTGCTCAATGACTGTTTCCAGCAGATTGGTTCCAATGGTACTAACCAGAGTTGGGGAAGCTACACACTGGTGTCCTTATCACCTCCAGCCTGGTCCAGGCGACACGGCTGGGTGGGGAGAAAGTGGAGGGCAGTGGGCCTGGAGGGCTGGGAGTCAGAGCCTGCAGATTTTGCTGTAGGATCCAGGGTGTAAAGTTATGCCAGGGACAGGGACAGTATTTTCAAGGCAGAACAAAGACACTATCACACTTGAATAATAACCCAAATATTCAGGGTATCTGTGGTCCCCCAGAGCCACACGGCAGCTCCCTAAGGAAGTGGGTCCATTTGGGGAGCACTCTCTGATCCGCCTTTTTAGACACGAGAATTTGATTCTCCGCATGGAAGGTGGAGAGGCATTGGGACGGAAAGTTACTTTTCCAGTGTCTGCTGTTTAACTGGACATGGAGTTATGGATTTCAAGAACGGAGAAGCTCTCCAGCTGAGGCCTAGGCACACAGCACTGCCCCTCATTGGAAGCGGGCATCCCCTGGGTGCTGGGGTCAGAGTGCAGAAGTCAGGAGCCTGTGATCACTTGGCCTCCCACAGCAGAGAACGCTGGCCTCACTACCCTCACTAAGCTCCGGTCTCAGGCTGGGCCCCACTCACCAAGGTCCTATCAGGTAGGCACTCTTAGCCAGCAGCTGTCTCCTTCACTAGGACTTCTCTCCTGGAGGAAGAGACATTTACAACTGGTGGCAGGCCGTCGTCATCCGCCACCAACAGCCACGACCATTTCTCGATACTGGAAATTCCTGGTGGCGAGGTCAGAGGCAGGTGCTGATGACATCACAAAGGAAGCACCCCTGTTGTGCCGGAAGCCAGTGACACCAGGGTGGGAGAGTTCCCCGGCCCAGAGCTGAACTACATACACTGAGCTCTTTCAGAGAGATCTGCGAGTCTGAAGCCTGCTCAGACTCACCTCAATTCTCTATGGAGCCTGGCTGGTGCCTTATGAGATTAGATCATTAAGAATACGTGGGTCCGGGACCAGCAATTAGAGTAATGGCTATGTCGCTGGACTCCCATGTAGTCGACCGTGGTTTGTGTCCCGGACCCGGTGGCTTAAACTCACACTGGGCGCGTGTGCATGTGTGCCCAAGATCCCGAGAGGAGAATGGAGGAGAGGGGATTGCGGTGTGGTCATCCTCCCCGGGGGGTGATTTCTCGCTTTCTGTCTCTCTCTGTCTGTCTGG
>NW_006160041.1:1858364-1873552 GCF_000334495.1 Tupaia belangeri chinensis | reverse complement strand
GTGCATGCGCCCTATAGCAAAAAAAAAAAAAAAAAAACCAAACCAAAACAAAACAAAACAAAACACCTCTAAATAAAAAAAGAAAAGAATACGTGTGTCCTTGTACTGACATTTTACTGAGGCTGAAGAACTTCCCCTCCAACCCAAAGCTGACACCCACGGGGCCGGAATATGTTTCTTACTGGGTTTCTTCCTGATCAAAAACTGGGAATCACCTTCCAGTTCTCCGGGGCCAGGCTCTGGTGTACTTATTTCACTGGGAAACTTTCTTTGGTTTTGTGACCTTTCTTAATGCCATGAAATATAGGACATACGGAGGAAAGTCCTGGAACCCAGACAAGCACCGCAGGGAATGATCCTAAAAGAGACAACTGAGTAACCATGACCAAATCTGGGAATAGACATTATTCCTGGACGTTCCTCTGGGTTTTTGCAATCACATCCCTTCCCTTCCATTCCCTCTCCTCCCAGAGGTAAGTATTCTAACTTTAAAGACAACTGTTCTTTGCTTAATGATTTTATCACCTGGTTAGTCTTCCCTAATCAATATGGTTTGTTCTGGTCTGTTTCTTTTTCTTTTTTTAAGGGCACACTAATGGAATAAAAAATATATCTATCTTCAATATTCAGTCATGTTGTGTTATGCAGTTGCAGTTTATTCAGTGTTTGTCTCTAGGATACTCCAATGTTTGACTCTGCTGTAAATTGATTGACCTTGTTTGGTGGACATTTGGGTTATTTCCAGTTTTTTATTAATGAGTTAGGGCTTTGGTTTGAATGTCTTTGTCTCCTCTACATTGTGGAGGGCCAGCCAGTGGCAAGGTGGTTAAGGCGCTGGATCCCACATTGCTGACTGTGTGGTTGGAGGCCTGGACCCTGCGGCTTGAAAAAGGCTGGAGGGGAAAGGATTGTTGGGACCAGCAGATGGCATAACGGTAACGTCACTGGACTCATGTCGTTGACTGTGATTCGAGTCCTGGACCTGGCAGCTTAAAACTCAGATCGGGCATGTGTGTATGTGTGTATGCACGTGCGTGCCCAAAATCCCGAGAGGAGAATGGAGGAGAAGGAATTGTGCATGCAAATATCTCTCTTAAAAAAAAAAAAAAAAGAAAGAAAGAAAGAAAGAGAGCAGCTTTCACTAGACAGTGAAGGTGCTGGACCTTTATCTTGGACTTCTCAGTCTCCAGCTTAGTGAGGGATAAAACTCAATTGTTTATAAATTACCCAGTCTGGGGTATTCTGTTCTAGCAGAACAGGCTAATGTAGTTTTTCCAAACAATGTCACTCTTGTTAACACACATGAATTTGAGTTCCTGTAGACCAGGAGTGAAATGGCGGGGTCCCTGGGGGTGTGAATCTTCAGCATCATGGGTTAATGTTCAGATTTTTTTCAGAGTAGGTTGAGTCAGTTTATGCTTCTACCAGCAGTGGGTGAGAGTTCTGGGTGCCCTGCTTCCTTTTCAGTATTTGTCACTGATGACTTCAGTTGTCATACTGGTGCGCTTTCATAGCCTTTTTATAACTTTTTTTTTTTTTTTTTTGGAGAGATTTTTGCTATAGGGCGAGTGTGCTTGCCAGACAGAGAGAGACATAGAGACAGAAAGCGAGAAATCACCCGCCAGGGGGGATGGCCACTCCGCAATCCCTTCTCCTCCATTTTCCTCTTGGGATCTTGGACACGCACACACACGTGCCCGGCATGAGTTTTAAGCCACCGGGTTCAGGACGTGAATTGCGGTCGACTACATGGGAGTCCAGTGACATAGCCATTACGCTAACTGCTGGTTCCCCACATTTTACGAATTATTAATGAGATGAGATAAATAGCCATATATTTAATGGCATTTGTCAAAAGGCAAATATACGAATCACTACTGCCTGGGCATTGGATAGCAGTTGAGGAAAACAATAGTCTAACAAAAAGTTAGAGGGGAAAATTTGGGGATGCTATGCTTTGGATATGAAGGGGTTTTAAAAGTATTATCTTATAAGTTTTTTACTATAATAGTGACAATTTCCTGGTGCAAAAATTTCAGACAATTCAGAAATATATATTAAAAGAAAAAAAGAAAGAAAATCCCATTTCCCCCTCGCCCCCCCCCATCCAGCACCAAAACATCTTTTTCAAAAGCTGCATAGTATTTTATTTTTTGAAATTTTTTTGCCATAGGGCATGTCTGCTTGCCAGAGAGAGAGACAGTGAGAGGGAAAGTGAGAAATCATCCCCAGGGGGAATGAGTATGCCGTATTCCTTCTCCTCCATTCTCCTCCTGGGATTTTTGGCACACATGCACACGTACCTGACGTGATTTTCAAGTCACTAGGTCCAGGATTCGAACCGTGGTCAGCCATGTGGAAGTCCAGCACCTTAACCACCATGCCACCTGCTAGCCCCATAGCATTTTAGTGCATAGGAAATGCTACTCGCTGGATGAGGTGGCAGTGCACTAAGATACTGTGTTCTGTAGGCTGGGAACACGTGGACCACATGGGAAGCCAGGTTCCATGCCCCTTCCAACCTAAAGACTTGATGAGCCGGTGTGTGCCTGTGACCCCAGCGATTCACAGAGGCTAATGAAGAAGGATCAGGAGCTCAAGGCTGGTGTGGACAACGTAAGCAAAACCTTGTCCTAAAAAGATCCGGGCATGGTGGCAATCCTAGCCAGATCATGACATAACATGACTCTCTCTAAAAAGAAAGAAAGGGGCCAGCAGGCAGCGTGGTGGTTAAGAGTGCTGGACTCCCACATAGCCGACCTTGGTTTGAGTCCTGGACCTGGTGGTTTGCTCTCACTCGCTTTCTCTCTTTCACTCTGTCCCTCTCTGGTCAAATTAAATAAATAAATAAAGCTAAATAAAATAATTCTTTTTAAAAAAAGAAAGAAAGAAGAGGGAAAGAAGAAGAAAGGAAGGAAGGAAGAAAATGCTATTATTTATTTAACAATCCCCTGTGAACATTTAGCCCTTCAGTTGCTTCCTTTATTTATGACTACTAATAATGTTGTGTTGAAAATTTTTCAGTATTGACACTTGCATCTTTCTCTGTTTATTTCCTCATTTAATATTGTAATACCCTCATGGTTATTGGAGGCACTATATGTTCACTCTAGAAAATTTAGAATTATAATTTTATCCAAGGCAATGGGGCCACAAGATGATTGATTACTTCAGAAAGAGGGTAAAGCCAGGAATCATTTAAAAAGAGAGGAATGAATTTTATGAATGATGCAAATAACTCTGATACTATCTAAGCTGCTCCAGAGCACAGAAGGAGAGATCAAATATTCATGATTTTATATGGAGCCCACATAACATCGAAAATAATAAGCAATAATAGTTTCACAAAATCTCTCTCATTGCTTAAAATTGGCTACTGTCTGATGGGTAAGGGCTCTCCAGAATAGGGACAGGTTGTTTCATATGGCTTTTAATCACCGCATTCTGCAGCCCTCCTCAACTCCAGCTCCTTAAAAACACATGTGTCTTGGAAGTGGAACTAGGAGAACTCTCTCCTTTTCCCTTCTTCAGAGCTACCTCTTCATTCTTCTGACTGCTTGGGTTATATTATGGCATGGCAGCTGCTGCTAAGGTGGCAACTATCCTTAGGCTCACTCATAGACCAGGAGCCAGGTAATCTGTTAGGAGTCAGGGCCAGCAGATGGCACAGTGGTTACCCTGCTGGACTCCCACAGTGCTAAGTGTGGTTTGAGTCCTGGACCTAGTGGCTTGAAAATCACACCGGCACATGCATGTCCAGAAGGGATTGCACCATGGGGGGTGATTTCTCACTTTCCCTCTCACTGTCTCTGTCTCTCTCTCCGGTTGAGAGATTTTTTGCCATAGGGTGCGTGTGTTCACCAAAGAGACAGAAAGATGGAAAGTTGACAAATCCCTCCCCCCACCGCCCGCCCTGTGGGGATGGCCACGCTGCAATCACTTCTTCTCCATTCACCACTCAGGATTTTGACTTGCACACACACACACCTGGTGTGAGTTTCAATCCACGTGGTCCAGGACCTGAACCATGGTCGACCATGTGGAAGTCCAGAGCCTTAACCATTACCCCACCTGCCGGCCCCAGGCAGAAAACTCTTTTTAAAAAAAGTTTCTTGGAACCAGCAGTTGGGGGATAATGGCTATGTTGCTGGACTCCCATGTAGTCAACCACAGTTCGAGTCCCGGACCCGGTGACTTAAACTCATGCCGGGCGTGTGTGTGTGCGTGCCCAAGATACCGAAAGAAGAATGAAGGATAAGGGATTGTGGTATGGCCATCCCCCCCGGGGGGAGTGATTTCTCACTTTGCGTCTCTCTGTCTCTGTCTTTCTGGCAAGAACACACACCCGATAGCAAAAATCTCTCTTTAAAAAAAAGTTTCTAGAAGTTATTTGTCCACCTAGTAGAGAGTAAGTGCTTGCCCAAGGCTGGGTGTGTGCTCAGAAGAGACCTGAGAAGGTGCTCAGTTCTTTCCTCTGTGTGACCTTCAGTCTCTGTGCGAAATGAAACAGAGGCTAAGGCAGCATTGTAAACTGCCCTGCTCAGCTCTGAAGGCCCCTACACCGAGCCTATCTGCAACACTGCGGGATTTCTTTTTGGTAATTCCAGATACTTAAGGAACTCTTTGTCCAAACACTAGCGGACCACTCAGCTACTATAATACAGACTTCAGTGGCCATACAACAAAAAATACATGACATTTAAAATAATGTGTTCACAAAACACACTAAATAATCAAACAACTATTGCAAGTAGCAGCAACAAATCCTAGGGAAGGGAAAGACTCCACTTCCACATTAGAATATTCAAGACATCCAGTTTCCAATAAAAAAACTATGAGACATGCAAAGAAATAAGATATGGCCCACACACAAGGATAATTTCAAAAATTTCCTGAGCTGGGGCTGGCAGGTGGCATGGTGGTAGACACTGGACTCCCACATGGCTGACTGCAGTTTGAGTACCAGACCTGGCAACTTGCTTTCTCTCTCTCTCTCTTTCTCTCTCTCTGTCCCTCTCTGGTCAAATTTAAAATAAATAAGTAAAATTACGTAAAATCATTCTTTTGTTTGTTTGTTTGGAGAGGTTTTTCGCTATGGGGCGTGTGCGCTCGCCAGACAAACAGAGAGAGACATAGAGACAGAAAGCGAGAAATCACCCCCCAGGGGGGATGGTCATGCCGCAATCCCTTCTTCTCCATTCTCCTCTCGAGATCTTGGGCATGCATGCACACACGCCCGGCATGAGTTTTAAGCCACCGGGTCCTGGACTTGAACCGCGGTCGACTATGTTGGAGTCCAGCGACATAGCCATTACGCTAACTGCTGGTTCCCAGTAAAATCATTCTTTAAAAAAATATTCCCTGAGGAAATCCAGACATTGGATTTGAAAAAGACTTCAAATCAGCTACTTTAAATATGCTTGAATTGCTAAAGGAGATCATGTACAAAGAAACAAAACTGGAGCTGGCAGGTGGCACGGTGGTTAAGGTGCTAGACTCCCACATGGCCAACTGTGGTTCGAGTCCTGGACATGGTGGCTTACTTTCTCACTCTCTTTCTCTCTCTCTCTGATGAGTGCATGTGCCCTATAGTAAAAACTTTAAATAATGATAATAATAAATAAGATTAAATAAATAATTCTTTTAAAAGAAAAGGAAAGGAACCAAAAAAAAGCGATGAGAATGATATCTCACAAATAGAGAATATCAATAAAGAAATAAAAATTATCAGAGCACCAAAGAGAAATTCTAGAGTTTAAAAGTGCAATAACTGAAAGGAAAAATCCACTGGAGGGACTCAGTAAGCAGAAGAATCAGGTACCTTGAAGACAGATCAATTGAGATTATTTCATCTTAAGAGCACAAAGAACAAAAAGATACAGAAAAATGAACATAGCCTAAAAGACCTGCGGGGAATCAGCAAGCGTGCCAACATACGCATACTGGGAAAGCCAAAAGAAGAGGAGAGAAAGAGAAGGAGCAGAAAGAATGCTTGAAGAAATAATGGGCAAAAATGTCTTAAATTTGGTAAAAACAAAAACATTAATCTATGCATCCAAAAAAGTCCAAATATAATGAACTCAAAAAGATTCAATTTGGGGCACTGTTATAATTAAACTGTTGAAAGACAAATACATATCTTAAAAGCAGAAAAAGAGAAGCAATTAGTCATGTACAAGCAGAGGCATGCCCCACATAACAATTCAGTTAGCAATGGACTGCATGTAGCATGGGGGCAAGCAACAGATAGCACGGTGGTTATTGCTGGACTCTGACATGGCCAACCACTGTTTGAGTCCCAGACCCAGTGGCTTGAAACTCACACCAGGCACATGTGCATGTGTGCCCAAGATCCTGGGAGGAGAATGAAGGGAAGGGATTGTGGCATGGCCCTCCTCCAGGGAGGTGATACTTCACTTTTCCTCTCACTGTCTCTCTCTCTGATGCGTGCACACACCCTAAAGCAAAAACCTCTAAAAAAATTATAATGGATTGTGCCAGCGGTGACATGGTGATTGGGGTACTGGACTCCCACATCGCTGACCATGGCTTGAATCTCAGACCTGGCAGCTCACTTTCTCACTCTTTCTTTCTCTCTCTCTGTCTCTCTCTTGAGAGCACATATGCCCCATAGCAAATTAAAAAGATAATAATAATCAATAAAATTAAATAAATTATTTAAAAAAAATATTTAGGACCAGCAGTTGGCATAATGGCTATATTGCTGGACTCCCACATAGTCAACTGCAGTTTGAGTCCCGGACCCAATGACTTAAACTCATGCTGGGCATGTGTGTATGTGTGCCCAAGATCCGGGGAGGAGAATGGAGGAAAAGGTATTGCGGTGTGGCCATTCCCCCTGGGAGGTGATTTCTCGCTCGCTTTTCTGTCTCTCTGTCTCTCTCTGTCTTTCTGTCCAGCACACACACACTATAGCAAAAAAAAAAAAAAAAAAAAAAAAAGAACAAAAAAACCAAACAACAACAACAAAAAAACCTCTCCAAAAAAAAAGAGAGATTATAATGGAGCTAAAAAATTCCTATCACGTAGTGACACTGTAGCCGTCCTAATTGTAAGCCCAGTTCATTATGCACATGTTTGTGGTGATTCTGATGTCAGCAACCTGACTGCACTGCTGGTTGGATGAAAATACAGCACACACAGTTGTGAACAATACATAATACTTGATCACGAGAGTGACTGTGTTATTGGTTTATGTATTTAGTATATTACACCTTTTAATCATTATTTCAAAGTTTACTGCAGGCCAGCGGGTGGTACAGAGGTTGACAGCTGGATCCCACATGGCCAATTGTGCAGTTTGAGTCCCAGACCCAGCAGCTTGAGAAGCACACAGTGCACACGCACGTTAGAGCAAAGACTGAGATGTGGTCATCCTCCGAGGGGATGATTTCTCACTCTCTCTCTCCTCTCTCTTCTCTCCTCTCTCTCTCTCTGGAGAGCACACGTGCAACACAGGCCGTGACACACATACCTTCCGTGTTCACTGTCTCTCTTGATTGGGTCATTTTCTTGCATGCTTGATTTGATTGTGTGTTGTTCTGTTCATCGTGACCCTTCCAGTGGGACAAGATGTGGAGGTGGAAGACAGTGATTGATGATCCTAGCCCTGTGTCAGCTTAGGCTAATGTGCGGGTTTAGTATTTAACCAAAAAATTTAAAAAGCAAAAAATAAAGCACAGAAACAAGCTTATAAAACTAGGGTATAAAGAAAGAAAATACTTTGAACAGCTGTAAAAGCTGTTTGTGTTTTAAACTAATTGTTATTACAAAGGAGTCAAAATCTTTAAAAGAAATTTTTAAGTATTCAAAGTAAAAAAGTTACAGACCCAGCTGTGGTGGCACAAGTGGGAGAATGTTTCTGCATGGTGGCTGAGACTGCATGGAAAATCTCTCTCTCTCTCTCTCTCTCTGTGTCTCTCTGTCTTTGGTTTCTGGCCCAGCTTTAACAGGCTGGATACCATGACACATGCCGGTAGTCCTAGCTAGCTGGAAGGCTATAGCAGAATTGCAACAAAACTCTTATCAAAAATGCCTAACCCTGTCTATCCCTTTCTCTCATAGAAGGGAGGGGGGAGATTGCAGTATGGTAAGGTGAATTTATTATGGAAGAAATTTCAAATTTTAAATAAATTCAGTGTAGTCTAAGTGTATAACTTTTTTTTTTTTCTTTTTCTTTTTTTGGAGAGTTTTTTTTTTTTTTTTTTTTTTTTTTGCTATAGGGCACATGCGCTCACCAGCAAGCCAGAGACAGACAGAGAGACAGAAAGCGAGAAATCACCCCCCCCGGGGGGGGATGCCCACACCGCAATCCCTTCTCCTCCATTCTCCTCTCGGGATCTTGGGCACGCACACATACACACCCGGTGTGAGTTTAAGCCGCCAGGTCCGGGACTCCAACTGCGGTCGACTACGTGGGAGTCCAGCAACACAGCCATTACGCTAACTGCTGGTCCCAAAGTGTATAACGTTTATAATGTCTATAGTAGTAAACAGTAATATCCTATGTTTTCGCCTCACATTCATTGACTCACCCAGAGCAACTTTCAGTTTTCCAAGCTCCATTCATGATAAATGCCTATACAGATATACCATTTTTTATCTTTTATACTGTACCTTTATGTTTAGATATGCTTAGATACACAAATGTTACAATTGTTTATAGTATCCAACATAATAACATGCAGTACAGGTTTCTACCCTTGGAGCAATAGACTATACTTATGCGTCTAGGTCTGTGTACCTGTACTCTTACCTAACGATGCATATCTTAAAATGTATCCCTGTTACTAAGTGACACATGCATGCTTAATAAGATTAAGAACTGATTTCTTATTAGAAACCATAGAGGCCAAGATACAATGAGATGTCACATTTAAAGTGCTGAAAGGAAAAGCTGTTAACCAAGAATTCTATATCCAGCAAAACTGTCCCTCAAGAATAAAAGATAAAGCATTCTCAGTACAGAGATTGAGAGAGTACATCTCTAGTTTCCTACAAGAAATACTGAACAGAGTCCCTCTGGCCGAAATGGACAGTAGATTCCATATAAAAAAATAAAGACACTGGTAAAGGCAACCACACAGATAAAAATGTAAGTCAATATTACTCTATTTCTGGTTTGTACCTCTTCTTTCCTATTTGATGTAAAAGACAATTGCGGGACCAGCAGTTAGCATAATGGCTATGACGCTGGACTCCCATGTAGTCGACCGAAGTCTTACGCTGGGCGTGTGTGCGTGCGTGCCCAAGATCCTGAGAGGAGAATGGAGGAGAAGGGACTGCAGCATGGCCATTCCCCCTGGGGGGTAATTTCTCGCTTTCTGTCTCTCTGTCTTTCTGGCGAGAGCACGTACCCTATAGCAAAAACCTCTCAAAAAAATAATTAAAAAAAAGACAATTGCATAAGTAAAAATTACAACAATGTGGATCATACAAAATATATAAATATATAATTTGTGATGATAGTAGCATAAAGGTGGGAACAGAGCTATGCAGTACCAAAAGTTTTATATTATATTGAAACTAAATTGATATAATCCAAACTAGGTTGTTATAAATTAAGATGGTAATTATAATCCTCATGACAACCACTAAGAAAATAACTTTAAAAATATGTATAGAAAGAACAGATGAAGAAATTAAAATAGTACACTAGAAAATATCTATTTAACACAAAAGAAGGTAGTAATGGGGGAAGTAAGAAACAAAAATGGTATGAGACATACAGAAGCCAGCAGATGGAGTAGTGGTTATGTCACAGGACTCCCACATGACTGACCATGGTTTGAGTCCCAGACCTGGTGGCTTGAAACTCATGCCAGGCATGTGTGCGTGTGTGCCCAAGATACCAGAAGGTGAATGGAGGAGAAGGGTTGCAGCATGATCAACTCCCCCCCCACCGAGGGTGATTTCTCACTTTCCTTCTCTGTCTCTGACTCTCTCTGTTTGTCTGTCTCTCTGATGAGCACACACATCCTAGGGCAAAATCCTCTAAAAAAATACAGAAAACGAAGAGTAACATGGCAAAAGTAAGTCATTTCTTTATCAGTAATTCCTTTAAATGTAAGTGGATTAAACTCTCAAACAAAAAGCAGATTTCTGGCCTGGCAGGTGGCATGGTGGTTAAGGGTGCTGAACTCCCACATGGTCTGACTGTGGTTTGAGTCCCGGACCTGGCAGCTTGCTTTCTCACTTTTCATCTCTCTTTCTCATTCTGCCCCTCTCCGTTCAAATTAAAATAAACAAATAAATAAAGTTAAACAAAATATTTTTTTTAAAAAAAAGAGAAAAAAAAGCAAATCTCAGGCCCAGCTATGGGGGGATGGGTGGTAGGGCATCCACAGATGCACCCATGACCCTGGCTGGCTGGAAGGCTGGGGGACGAGTGCAGTCAGAGTGGTCAATAGCAGGCAAGACCAGCTGTATAACTGTGAAGGCCTGGCACAAAATGAAAATGAATGACCCCTAGTTCAAAAATGATGCAGAATTTTAAGACAGTAGAGCCTCAGAGTCATGGCTCTATGCAACTGCACAGGCGGCAGGGGAAGCTGCCCTGTTCCCAGGTTAGGGCAGGAGTGCTTTCTGGGAGGGAGGGCTGGGCTGTTAGAGACTTGCTCACAGACAATGGGAACCTGTGAGGGGCAGGACTAGCACCCCAAGGCCTAGGGAGGCAGGGCTGGGAAGGAGGATGGATAGAGGCAACCGTAGGGCTAGGGATAACAGAGGTAGCCACATACCCCTGCTGGTCAGGCAAGGGTACAAGGGTTTTCCGGGTGTCAAGCAAAGACTAGGGAGGAAGCCATGGGGAATATCAGAGGTGGGCCTCCAGGGACTAGAGCTGAGAGGGTGTTGGGGGGCGGTCTAGTCAGAGTGCTTCCCTCTCCAGACAAGAACGCACTCAGAAGCCTGCCCTAGAAAGGCGCCAGTCAACTGGTGGTGTTAGTCAAGAGAACAGGCCTGTGACTACTTCCTCCAGCTCTCAGCCTCCAGCCATATGGTCCCAGTCTTGATCCGGGAGACGAAGGATTCCTGGTGGGGAAGAGAAGAGAAGCCCCTGCCCCCTATTTCCAGCCTCTTTCAGCACTGACGGGCAGGGGTATAGGCAGTGGGAGGATCACATATAATATTTAAATTTTGAATCAGAATAGACTAATCTGGATGTTTTAAGAGGTTTTTGCCTTAGGGTGTGTGTGCTCACTGGGGAGAGACAGTGAGAGGGAAAGTGAGAAGTCATGCCCCCAGGAGGGATGGCCATGCCACAATCCCTTCTCCATTCTCCTCTCAGGATCTTGGGTGCGTGCGTGCGCGCGCACACACACACAGTGCAGTTTTCAAGCCACTGGGTCCAGAACTCAAACCATGGTGGACCATTTGGATTTTTAATAACTGAAGGTGAGGAGAAAGCTAGGAATCTGCCGGAAATATTGTTCAGGGGCAGGAGGGGAGGTTTGACAAAGCATGGCAAAAATACTTCTTTGAATCCAGTCAGGTTCCGAACTTTCCATGAGCCAGGTCCCTGTGACTAGAACTATGGTGCTAGACAACAGCTGGGCGCAGGATTTTGTACTAAGCGAGTGGCTCTTCATGAAAGGAAACAAGCAGTTCTCCATCCAGCCTGTCCTAGCCGGCAGACCCCTGCCACTCACAGGCAGCCCCTTCCAACCCGGTGCAGCCTCACTCCTCCCCAGGATGAGGCCCACAAACGTCCCATCAAATGCCTCTCAGAGCTGGGAGAGCCTCTGACAGAGATGGTTGGGGGTGGTGGCAGGGATGGAGCCAGAAGGTGGGACAGGCTGAGAACAGGGCCTGCAGCAGCCTCAGACCCCTTGCCTGCCCATCAGCCTGGGAAACCCCTAGCCCTGGGCCATTAATCCTGGGGACAGGATTGGGGCTGGAGAGAGGAGAAGGCTGGTGGACGGGAGATGAGGAGACAGGGGTGGAGAAGTGGCAGCTGGGGGTCAGGCTCTGGGTGCTGCCTTCTCTTTGTCTCCATAGCTTTCACATCTTGTGGCAGAACGGAGCAGCTCTCTGCAGGGAGGTGTGTGTGAGCACGCGTGCATGCCAGTGTGCGCCCTTGCGTGTGTGTGTGTGTGTGTGTGTGTGTGTGTGTGTGTGTGCGTGGCACGTGTGTAGTGCTGCAGCCCCGCCCCAGCTCGGTGGGAATGACTCAGCAAAAAGCCAGGACAGCCCCTCCCTCCGCGGGGCAGCCCCGCCCCGCCCCGCTCTCGGCTTTCTGCCGGAGCTTCTCCTGGAGGCAGGGACCCGGGAGCACCCTCACTGACTGGCCCAGATGTCTGAATCTCGACCCCAAGCCCA
This sequence comes from Tupaia belangeri chinensis, assembly GCF_000334495.1. Taxonomy (NCBI): domain Eukaryota; kingdom Metazoa; phylum Chordata; class Mammalia; order Scandentia; family Tupaiidae; genus Tupaia; species Tupaia belangeri. The sequence continues at coordinate 1,861,213 of NW_006160041.1, read as the reverse complement.
GGGCAGAGGACTTTCCAGCGGAGGCCCCTGCATCGCACCTTGGTAGCCTCCTCCTCCCAGGGAGGACGGCCTCACTAGCCCTTGGGCTCCTCCCTGGGCTAACACCCGTGGAGCTGGGTTGTGTGCTGGACCCTGGTAGGCACTCGGCATGCACAGCTTCATTCATCCTCACCCGGGCAGGTCTGCTCTGACTGACGTCACCTACAGATTCAGAAAGGAAATCACTGGGCCTGCTGCTCATTCATACCTAGTACTGACAGATCAGCACACCCACGTGGGCTAAAGTTTGCAGGCAGGTAGTGGCAGCAACAAAGCAAAACAAACAGCTGGGAACAACTGGTGCTCCCAGGAGGACACGTTAGGTAAACGATGGCGCCTGCGTGAGGGGGTATCATGCAGCCCATAAAGAGGAGGAGGAGCTCTGCAAGCTGGCCAAGTGTGGAGCAATCGCCAAGGCACATCACTGGGCGGAGAAAACAGTGCAGAGGTCCAGGGTGTGTGTGTGTGTGTGTGTGTGTGAACACGCTGTGGCCCCAGGCAGGCTCTCAGTGGTGGTGGTGGTGGGAGAAGACACAGCATTATGGCACCTTCCAATAGTTCAGCTCTCAGACGGAGCCTTCTGAAAGTAGGAAACCATTTCTTAAAAACTGTAACACAGGGCCAGCAGGGGGCATGGTGGTTGAGGAGCTGGTCTCTCACATGGCCGACAGAGATTGGCAGCTTGCTTTCTAACTTTCCCTTTCTCTCTCTCTCTCTCTGGTCAAATTAAAGTAATAATAATATATAAAGGTAAATAAATCATTCTTTTTTAAAAAAGTTATAAAGCAATATGTGGGGGCCAGCAGATGGTGTGCACTAGTTGGGGTACTGGACTCCCATATGGCTGATCACAGTTCAAGTCCCAGACCTGGTGGCTTGCTTTCTCACTTTTCCTTTCTCTGGTCAAATTAAATAATAATAATAATAACAAATAAAATAAATCTTTAAAAAAAGCAATATGTGAAAGAAAACTCCCATGTCCATCTGACTTCAGAGCTCAAACTGTTAACCATATGAATGTACTGCCAAGGACCCAGCAGGTGGCATGGTGGTTAAGGTGCTGGATCCCATAGGACCAACTTCATAGTTCAAGCCCCTGACCCAGTAGTTTGAAGATCACACTGGGAATGTGTACACATTCCCAAAAATCCCAAGATGAGAATGGAGGAAGGATGGCAGCATGGCCATCCACCTGGGGCAAGATTTCTCACTTTCTCTGTCTCTGGGCCCTGTAGAGAAAAACTGAAAGAAAGAAAGAAAAAAAAAAAAAAAGGAATATACTGCCTAGAAGAATTTGGACTGCAGCGTGCATGGAACTGTTTCTGTGTACGTGTGGTATATGTGCATGTGTGCATGTGTGTGGGTGTGTGTGCATGTAGGAAAAAGTGTATGCATATAAGCTTTCAGAATGCCCAGGCCTGAAAAAAAAAAAAAAAAAAAAAAGGAATATACTGCCTAGAAGAATTTGGACTGCAGCGTGCATGGAACTGTTTCTGTGTACGTGTGGTATATGTGCATGTGTGCATGTGTGTGGGTGTGTGTGCATGTAGGAAAAAGTGTATGCATATAAGCTTTCAGAATGCCCAGGCCTGGTCCCCAAGGCCTGTATCCTGGAGGTAGGCTGACAGTGTTAGCTCCTGACTGTCCTCCCACCCGCTCCTCTTCTTTCCTTCCCAGTGCTGAGTGGAGCAGTGTGTGGGAGTGAGGGGGTGGGCAGGGTGCCCAGACAGCCCTCCCAGGTCAGGACGCTCTGCTGAGCCAGCCCTGGTAGAGAGTGAGAGGCGCCCTTCCCTCCAGGGCCCCAGAAGTTCCCAAGGCACTGATCTCACAGCTTTGGGTCTGAGGGACAGGAGGGAAGATGGCCCAGGGCAGGCCAAGAACCAAAGGCAGGAACCGGGAACTGAAGGCCCACATGCATGGCCTCCTTTGCTAAGTCCAGACGTGATACTTCTGGGTTTAGGGAGACTGGAGAGGGGGCAGAGCCAGTGTCCCCAGAGATCAGGTTTCAGGGTGATGGGGAAGATACCCAGCGAAGATACCCAGATAGGGGAAAGCAAGCAGGCATGGTGCCCACAGCTTTGTGTCCAGTGACCACCCAAACCACAGGCCAGGCTCTGTGGCTTGCTGCCTGCATTACCAACAGACTTGAGTTTTCTCCCCAGCTCCCAACTTATCCTGGAATGTGGTGGAGACAGCGCTGTGTATTATCTCTTGTCCCAAATGTCTCTGCTGCAGCCTGGCAACCTGCTAGACATTCTACCTGGGATGAGTATCACGGGTTATGGAGCTGAAAAGCTGCTTCTGGTCCCAGAGCTGCTCCATGTGAACTGGGTGACCAGAACCACCTACCTAGCAGGCCTCAGGCCCAATGGCTTAATCCTTGGAAGGGGCACCAGAGTCCCAGAAGCCTAGGGCAGGCATGAGGGTGTCAGGAAAACCCAGGCACCTCGGTGTCAGGGCCCCATCCCTCCTCCACGCTCCAGGCTCCCTTCTTCCAGAGAGAGGTAGTGAACAGGGAAGCGCAGAGTGCTCAAGGATGCATGCAGGAACTAAAGAAGTGGGACAGAGGGGCCCTCCCCCCAGAAAGTGCCTCCTAAGCAAGCCAGAGAAGCGGAGGCAGGTCAGAAAACACACTCGGCAGCAGCATCGCAGACACCTCTGTGCCCAGCTCACCAAGGCAACCGCCGCCCGTCCCTGCTGTGCAGCTGCTGCTGTCGCACGGCCTCCCCCTCGCTTCTGTGCTGGCCTTCACTGCAGCCAGATTCCACCCTAGGTGGGGGGAGCAGGGACGGTGCATGGGGGGGGGGTCT
>NW_006160041.1:1855510-1858285 GCF_000334495.1 Tupaia belangeri chinensis | reverse complement strand
GGTCTCAGGACTGGGGGAGGGTGTGTAGATGGACGGGCAGCTGAGAGCCTGGGGTTTACAATAGTGGATGGCAGTGATGGGAATTAGAACAGACGTCATGTACACGCACTGGGGAAATTACCCCATCGCCGTATTTGTATCATTCTTGTTCTGTGGTTCTCATCCTGAAGGTTATTGGGTTATTGTCCTAGTTCATTCATGCCAAGGAGTCTGCTAGGTAGGGACACTCACTGTAGACAGGAGATGGCATCTCCCAGGCCAGATGTGGTAAAGAAACCTCATGGTTCCTCAATAACCATTTTCCTCTTCTTCCCTAGGAATTGGACTGGCAGGTTCTAGCTGGCACAGGGCCACCCAAAATAAAGACTCATCTCCCAGTCTTCTTCGCCTCAAGTCATGGCCATGCAACTAAGATTTTTTTTTTTAAAGTGAGATTTTTCTGTAGGGTGTGTGTATTCGCTGGAGAGACAGAGAGACAGAAAACAAGATATCCGCCCCCTCCCCAGGAGGGGAATGGCCAGGCCGCAATCCCTTCTTCTCTGTTCTCCTCTTGGGATTTTGGGCGCACATCCACATATGCCCAGCATGAGTTTTAAGCCTCTCGGCCTGGGACTTGAACTGTGGTCAGCCATGTGGGAGTCCAGTGATGTAAGCATTATGCCATCTGCTGGTTCCCTTGTGACTAAGTTCTAATGAACGGGAAGAAATGGAAATATCATAAGTAACTTCCAGAGAGGTAATCCTAAGAGCGAGAAGGTATGTCCTTGATCATGCCTTCTGTCCTACTTATGAAGGAAGAGAATGTTGACTCAATGGCTGGAGCTTGAGCAGCCATTTGGGACCATGAGGCAGAACCTGCATACTAAGCATGGTGGAGAAATGCTATAGAGAGGGTCTGGGTCCTGATAGCATGAAGGGCTTTGCCAGCCCTGAACTGGCACCTCTCCTGTGAGGGTGAGACCCACACCAGAGGGGGGACAGAACAGAAGACGGAAACCAGGTCCCTCCTGACTCTGTGAAGTAGCCATATTAGCCCCAACGGCCTGCCTCTGGGCTTCATTTACATAAGAGGGCAATACCTGTCTATCTCATTTAAGCCACTACTGCTTTGGATTCTCGTCCCCTCTTAGCCAAACCGAAACCCAAGTAAAGTCCATGCCGAGCTTTCTGGACTTCCTTTCTTGGTTTCTTCCACCACCGCCCACCCCCAATATGAGGGCTGGGGAAGACCCTCAAGCCTCTCTTGGTCTGAATCTTGCAGGGTATCTACAACGGTGGGGACCAAAGATAGTGTCCAGCTACGGAGTGTCCTAGAAACTAGAAAGAGAAGGATTAGGCCAAGTCTGTTTCCCCTTAGGGTCCCACAGAGACGGGATGAAGTCAGATTGAGAAGCAAGACGGTAACTATACTAACGTTATTGCTGCCACAGGATTATAAGCAACTCGAGGGCGAAGGCTAGTGCAGAGCTCAATAAATATTGAAGCTCAATAAATATTTGTTGACTGGTCAACTGATGCTCTGTACTAAGGAGTGTGCACCAGAGGCCAAAGCACCCCCCGGAGATGGATAACAGAGACCTGAGAGAGAAATCCCGTATGAGAAGATGACTCCAAGGGACGATATGACAGAGCTGGAATCACGTGGCCTATAACACACTCCCTCCTCAAAGAAAGCAGGACACTCATAGGCAGGGGTCCTTTATAGGTTACAAGGCATGTCCGTGTGTGGAGTAGCATTTGTTCCTATGAGCCCAAGGGCAGGGATTGTTCTTTTCAGAATAGAAAGCTAGGGCCAAGAACCTCGAGGTCACTTGCCCAGAGCCACATGGTAGCAAATGCAAGACTTGAATCCAGGCGTCTGTTCTGGAACATCATCTTCATTGGGACCATGGCTGCCACTGGATTTTCTGACTCTAATGGCCATCCCCTTCTGCTTCTCCAGCCCAGCAGCGAGGTCCTGGTGGGAGTTATAAAGTCCGGTGGTGAAGAAGGGGAGGAATATGGGAGGGAAGAGTGTCAGACAACCTCTTAGCAGTTTGGAGAACTCTAGACAGATACGCCCAGCCCTGTGGGTAGCCCAAACTGCATTTGCACAAACAGAACAAAGGGCCCTCAACTCAAGATGTTTTACTGCCATCTACTGGGAAGTCGTCATAATAATCATTCAAATAGATGATGACAAGTGGGAAAAGGATGCCCCAGGAATTGTAAGTGCAGAACCTGAACAACGGGACAAGGCCGTCCTAGATGCAACTTCGCTTGCCCTAGAGAACAAAAAGAGATAGGACCCCTGCCACCGGGGTGGCTGAAGTCCTCCCCCCTTCTAGCCTGGGAGTCCCCGGCTCACCTAGAGGGTCTGTAGTGGTCAGCCCCCCGTGGTTTCACCATCCAGGAGCCTGTGCACATCTCTGGGCACCTACTCTGGGCTAGGTCTTAGTATCTAAGTCCTTCACAATGTCCTCCCTTGACATTTTCCCAAGCCTCTGGCTCCTCTTCTGTAAGATGGGGTAGTATCTCACCTGGCAGTGTGAGACCTGCATGAGATAATGTATATGAAGCCCCTGGCACACGGTCCAAGCTTCCCCTTCTGTGGACTCGCTATAGTGGAGGATTCAGTGACCGACAACTCAGACCTGAGACACACACATGCGCACTCTCCAGGCGGTTCACTTGGGGAAGCCAGGCTCTGGAGCATTTTCCTTCAGAAGCAACCAAGAAGCCACAGAGGGAGGGCACGTAAAACACCTGTTGCCAAGCCCAGCCCAGAGCACAGCA
>NW_006160041.1:1851326-1855189 GCF_000334495.1 Tupaia belangeri chinensis | reverse complement strand
CAGGAACTGCCTTTTCCCCTTCTTTTCTGCCCTCAAGTCCTGATTGGAGACTGATACCAGGCAGGAGGAATCAGGGAGGCCTTTATCTCTGGGGAGCTGAACAGCTGGGGTTGTAGGGACTAGACTTTGCAGGTTTCCTTTATCTGCAGAAAAAGGATGGCAAACTGTTGCTTGATTGGGTTTCTGGAAGTTTCCATCAGAGCCTCCTCACCTTTTAAGCTTCAGTCTCCTCCTCTATAAAATAAGGCCAGTTGCATTTACTCTGTATCGGTATTACAAGGATTAAAATGCAAGAAGCACCTGCAGGGTCTACTGCAATGCTGAGAACAAGGTGCTGTGAACACAAAATAAACCATGGCTTTGGGGACCAGCAAGTGGTGTGATGGTTAAGGTGCTGGATCCTCCCACAGGGCTGACCATGGTTTGAGTCCCAGACCTGGTGACTTGCTTTCTCACTTTCCCTCTCTCTCTGGTCAAATGAAAATAAATGAACGAATAAATAAAATTAAATAAAATACTTTAAAAAAATAAAAATAAACCATGGCTTTAATCACAGTGAGGGATTCAGGGGGTGGCTTAGAGCTAGCTGGGGACTGGTGCTCTCTACCATCCTCTGAGTGGGGTTGAAAATGCAGGCCCCAGGGCTGCTGAGGAGCCAGGACCCAAGCCCCTCATTTCCCCACTTTCTTCCTAGAGGAGAGAGGCTGATACAAATTTCTAGAGGTGATTTGGCCACAGGGATCCTTTTGACCCAGCCACTCCATTTCTAGGAATTCAGCCAAGGAAATAATCCTAGGGCCCCATAGACTTGTTTGTGCTAGGCCGTTCATTGCAATGTTGCTAATAATAGTGAAAAGTTGGAAGCAATCTGAAGTTAGAGGCGCTCTCCCTGCACCATTCTGGCTGAACACCAAATGGTCAAGTATTGGAATCAGTACTCAGCCGAAGTCCAGGCCAGTCCCTGACATCACCTTCGTGAAACAAAGTCTTTGATAAAGGAGCATATCTAAAATGTTATGAAATTATTTGTGATGATGGTTTCCTTATGAAGAGTCTCACCATCAGTGTTTTGTTTGTTTGTTTGTTTTTTTGTTTTGTTTTTTAATTTGGAGATATTTTTGCTATACGGCACATGCACTCACCAGAAAGACAGAGAAAGACAGAGAGACATCACCCTCCGGGGGGATGGCCACGCTGTAATCCCTTTTCCTCTATTCTCCTCTCGGGATCTTGGGCATGTATGCACACGTGCCCAGCGTGAGTTCTGGACTCGAACCGCGATCGACTAGATGAGAGTCCAGTAACATAACCATTACACCAATTGCTGGTCCCAACCATCAGTGTTTAACAGTTTACTATTACAGCACAGGGGCCGGCAGGTGGTGTGCATGGTGGTTGGGGTGCTGGACTCCCACATAGCCAACCATGGTTCAGGTCTTGGACCTGGCAGCTTGCTTTCTCACTTTCCCTCTCTCTGTCTCTCTGGTCAAATAAAATAATAATAATAATAACAAATAAGACTAAGTAATTCTTTTTAAAAATTCTATAGTGCAGGACCAATATTTTCTTAGTGCTAGCCGTGGCTAGATTACCGCCCGTATTGTGCATTACGCATGTCTGTGCTATTGAGTTAATGCTTATATTAGACTGAAAATGGTGCCAGAATGTGATGTGCCGTGTGTTTGAAATCATCTCTTCTTACTCTTTACGTCCCTTCCCATGCTGGGTTAAATATTACTTACCCTGGATTTTGTTATACATCATTTTAGAGGTTTTCCTCCTTATGAAATTAGGAGGTTGGTTAAGTTGATGTTTCTGTTTTTATTTCATCTTTAGGAGATGTAAAGAATTACAAATAGGCTTCTTGAAAAAAAAGATCCGTGGCCTAAATAGAACAAAGCAACTAAAACTTGAATACAGTTTTAAAAGCTATTTTGTTTAGTGCTATCAACATTAGTATCCCCAACAATAAAACTATGGTACAATCTAATCTCTACTACTTTGTCTTATATTGTTAATGTTTTATTGTTGTCTCAAAAATTATCTCTTTTTTTTTTTTGGAGAGGTTTTTGCTATAGGGCGCGTATGCTCGCCAGACAGACAGAGAGAGACAGAGAGACAGAAAGCGGGAAATCACCCCCCAGGGGGGATGGCCATGATGCAGTCCCTTCTCCTCCATTCTCCTCTCGAGATCTTGGGCACGCACACACACGTGTCCAGCATGAGTTTTAAGCCACCGGGTCCGGGACTCGAACAGTGATCAACTACATGGGAGTCCAGCGACATAGCCAGTATGCTAACTGCTGGTCCCCAAAATTATCTTTTTTTTTTTTTTTAATGGCTTGATTTTTTTACTACTTTATGAGAAAGAAAGGGAGAGAAAGAGAGAATGAGCAGAAGGGAAAGCAAGAGACAGGTACTTTCGACGGGGTCTTGCAAAGTCTTGGCCCTTCCTTTTCCAGCCCTGCAGTTAGGTAGGCCACGGAGCTGTCCTTTTCAGGGTGAGCCAGAAGCTGAGCCCAGCCTCCTGTGGCCCCAGCCACACAGCAGCTTCTTCCTGCTTGCATCTCTGTGGCTGGGCCAAAAAGAACAACTTGTTTGTTTGTTCATTTGCTATAGGCTGTGTGTGCTCACCAGAGTGAGGCAGAGAGAGGGGGAAACACCCTCAGGGAGGTGGCCACATCACAGTCTCCTCTCCACCACTGTCCTCTCGAGATTTGGGGCCCGCATGCACAAGAGCCCAGTGTGTCTTTTAAGCCACCAGTCAGCGATTCAAGCTGTGTGGTCAGCCATGTGGGATCCAGTGCCTTAACCACTATGCCACCTGCTGGCCCATCGCTTGAAGGCTTTTTAATAATTATTTCTATACAAAAAAGGGACAGTATTTATTACCATCATGAGTGATTACAGCATTTGACTCTTGCAATAATAAATACACATTTATACTTCGGTTGGTAGAATTTCAACACATGGAGCACAAAAGAAAATACCACAGGCCACATCTAGAAGGTCATCTTTGTTTGAAAACGTTATGAGCAGTAAATCTAAATGGTATGTAATGAAGGTGTTTATGCTTATGTATGCAAGGACTGTAGAACACAGGACCATGGACCAGGCACAAGTCCAGGGGACCCAGAAATGATGCCTACATCTGAACTTGGCCTTTTAGAGGCCAAAGCTGAAGATAAAGCTCAAGAATGTATTTTGGCCAGATACTGAGATCAAAGCCACATTTGGGTGCATTCCTACTAAACTGAGCCACTTCTGTAAGAGGGACCACTAGGCGTCCATTAAACATTACGCAGGGAAAACACACTTATCAACATGAAAGGGTCGTCTCGCTAATGCTGCATTTTAAACGCTGGCTATGAAAGAGGATGAAGATATGAGCCCCCATTTGTACAAAGTGTTAATGATGATTATCTCTGGGTTTAGGATTAAAGGGGTTCTGCTTTGCTTTTCATTTTAAAAAGAATTGTATATTCTTACAAAACACATTACTCATTTTTTAAAGCTTTTTTTTTGAGAGGTTTTTCGCTATAGGACACGAGCACTCGCCAGACAGACAGAGAGACATAGAGACAAGAAATCACCCCCCAGGGGGGATGGCCACGCTGCAATCCCTTCTCCTCCATTCTCCTCTCGGGATCTTGGGCACGCACGCACACGCACCCGGCGTGAGTTTTAAGCCACCGGGTCCGGGACGCAAACCGTGGTCAACTACGTGAGAGTCCAGCGACATAGCCATTACGCTAACTGCTGGTTCCCTTTAAGCTTTATTTTTTTTCCCAAGAGGGAGAGAGAGAGACTAAGACAGACCCCCCCCCCAACAAGGGGAGACTGCTATACCCCCCTGGCCTCAG
>NW_006160041.1:1847584-1850263 GCF_000334495.1 Tupaia belangeri chinensis | reverse complement strand
GCTGCAATCCCTTCTCCTCCATTCTCCTCTCGGGATCTTGGGCACGCACGCACACGCACCCGGCGTGAGTTTTAAGCCACCGGGTCCGGGACGCAAACCGTGGTCAACTACGTGAGAGTCCAGCGACATAGCCATTACGCTAACTGCTGGTTCCCTTTAAGCTTTATTTTTTTTCCCAAGAGGGAGAGAGAGAGACTAAGACAGACCCCCCCCCCAACAAGGTGAGACTGCTATCCACCCCTGGCCTCAGCCAGCCCTGGGTCATGGGCACACGTGTACCTGGCATGTTCAGGGAGGGCGCCGGACACCAACCTGGAACCTTCCCATGTGAGTAAGCCTCCTGGAGCACTGCATTACCGCCGTATGCCACCCGGCCCTCTCACATTGTTTTTTAAAATAAAAATATTCAAAGTATAGCTTTCCAGTCTCCTCTTGGTCTTTCGCCCAGGGCCAGATTTGGAGCTTATTCAACTAACAGATGGCCTGGGATACCAGAGCTGCTCGCTGTCCTTGCGCACTCGGGGTCAAGGTCTTCTGCCTCTCAGCCTGCTCTGTGAGGAGAAACGCCACGGGGAAGGCGAAGCTCGGTGGGAGGCTGGAACAGGAAAGAGGGCAGTAGGACCGAGGAGGAACCAGAATCTCAGAAGCCCCAAGGACCAAGGCTGAAATGCTGTTCCAGTCCTGAGGTCAGGAGGATGGATAATTCAAATGTGTCACATAACTTTTCTGTGGAAGAAGGAGCTACAAGCTTGTCCCCTACAACCATTTTCCTCTTCTTTCTCAGTATAACTCACAAATCTCAGCTGTTTGCACAGCAACCTGTAGCTAGGTGTGGCCAGGTGACTAAATTCCAGCCAGTGAGAGAGGCGAGTGCATGTGTCACACACAACTTGCAGGAAGTGTCCTTAAAGTCAGAGGCCTGCTCTTTCTCTTTTTCTCCTTGGTGCTGACTGGAATATGGATGTGAAGGCTGGGATAGGGGCAACCGCTAAGGACTATGAGGCACAGTGTTTAGGATGATGGAGCAACAAGGCAGAAAGAGTCTAGGTCTGACACGATTGTGGAGCCTCTGTATTAGGTCTAAGTTGGCTCTCTTAAGTTCCATTCATGTGGAGCAGGCAGTGGCACAGTTGTAATGGAACTGGACTCACATGACAAAAGTCCTGGGTTTGAGTCCCTGTGCACATACACCCATGATTAGGTCTGGTTGAGGCTGGGAGTGGATCGTGGTATGAAGACTCTGTTGGGGGCTCTTGTCTCTCTGTCTCTGTTTCTCTCTCTCTCTCTCCTTCATGGAAGGGACGAATAAACTTGTTTTTAAAGGTTTTTTGCTTTAGGCTGCAGAAGAGGAAGAGAGGGAGAGAGAAAGTGAGAAACCACCCCCCAGGGGGCTGGCCATACTCCAATCCCTTCTCCTCCATTCTCCACTTCAGACTTTTGGGCATGCATGCACACACGCCTGGTGTATCTTTCAAGCTGCTGGATGCCAGACCGAAGCTACATAGTTGGCCATGTGAGATCCAGTGCCTTAACCACATGCTACCTGCTGGCCCCTCGATAAATAAACTTCTTAAACATGTCATTTATGTGGGACGGCAGGTGGCGTAGTAGTTAAGGTGCTGGACTCCTATATGGCTGACCGGGGTTTGAGTTCTGAACATGGTGCCTTGCTTTTTTTTTTTTTTTTGAGAGGTTATTTTGCTATAGGGCGTGTGCACTCGTCAGACAGACAGAGAGAGACAGAGAGATAGAAAGCGAGAAATCACCCCCCAGGGGGGATGGCCACACCACAATCCCTTCTCCTCCATTCTCCTCTCGGGATCTTGGGAACGCACACACATGTGCCCAGCGTGAGTTTTAAGTCACTGGGTGCGGGACGCGAACCACGGTTGACTACGTGGGAGTCCAGCAACATAGCCATTACACTAACTGCTGGTCCAGCTGGTGGCTTGCTTTCTCACTTTCCCTCTCTCTCTCTCTCTTTCTGTCTCTGGTCAAATTAAAATTAATTAATTAAATAAATAAATAATTTTTTTTTTTTAAATGTCATTTATGTGAGAATGAAATAAACTTCCATCTTAGTTTAAACTAGTGTTTTCTGGGGTTTCTTTGCCATGAAACCTGGTCATGACTGTTACAAGGGCCCTCACTTATTCAAGGCTTACCAGGCCAGCCGCCCAAATGTTGCCTGTTCACTCTCTGTAACAGTCACGTGAGGCCACAGAGGCTCGCTGGCTTGTTCAAGGTTGCAGAGTGACTAGTGGAGCTGAAATCTGAACCTGGGTCCTTGACCCCAGAACCTGTCCCCCGGATGCTCTGTGGACCCTCTCCTCTGATGCTCCTTCATCCTCGGTTCCCATCTGACACCCCCATCCCTGACTGCAGATCTGTCTGTGCTCTTCTCCCCATCCCATGACACTGTCTCCAGGGAAAAGCCCATTCCCTCACACCCTGCTTCCCTGGGCAAAGGTTCTGTCCAGCCAGCTCACGCTAAGTGAGAGGTCAACATCAGCCCGTGTGTTCCCCCTCCGTAGGGAAGTCGGCTGTTTATTTTATGTCGGTGAGTGGTGGTGTGTGAGAGGCGTGGGACAATGTTGGGTGAGGTTTGGGTGTTGTAATCAGGTGACCTGAATTTCTACTGTTTGCAAGCTTTGCAGTCCTGCCAGATCCCTGAACCGC
>NW_006160041.1:1846541-1847136 GCF_000334495.1 Tupaia belangeri chinensis | reverse complement strand
CCGCTCTGAGCCTCTGTTTCCCCTTTATAACATATGTGGGGCCAGACTTCTTAGGCCGGGTCATTGTAAGGACTGAGTGAAGTGACCAGTGTGCAGTCATCTGGTCCCTATCAGCCTGGCACCCAGTAGGTGCCAGTCAATAAGAATCTTGATTCAGCTGAATTCCATTTGTCCTCTGCTCCCCCTGGCCTACGTTTTAAAGATCAGGCAATGAGAAATACCTCATTGTTTATTCATTTATATTTATATTTATTTGTAATTTAGCTATTCACATATTTATTGAGCAGCCAGGCTCTGCAGTATGTCTAGGGGCTGGACTGTGGGTTAGTGGTAAGACCGCTACACCTGTGAGGCCGACCTATGCAAGAAGGTTCTGGGTTTGCATCTAGACACAGCTCTGAGTCCATCAGGCACACCTGTGATGTGGACTGGCTGAAGCTGGGAGCAGATCATGACATCAAGACTCCGCTGGGGCCTCTTTTCCAGCTGGAACCATGGAGGGCGTTCAAGAGAAGAAAAAGGTTCCTGCTGTGGCAGAAACCAAGAAAAAGGCTCCTGCTGCCGTGGAAGCCACTAAGAAAAACGTTCCTGCTGT
>NW_006160041.1:1839949-1846026 GCF_000334495.1 Tupaia belangeri chinensis | reverse complement strand
AACTAAGGTATCCACCATGATTGTTTTTGTAATCTGGTCAGTAAATAAACAGTGGTTGTTTTCAGACTGCAAAAAAAAAAAGACTTCACTGGGGATGGGAGCAGCAGGTGGTATAGTGGTTAAGGTGCTGGACATTCCCACATGGCTGACCACGGTTCAGGTCCCGGACCCCTGGTTGCTTGCTTTTTTTACTTTCTGTGTGTGTGTGTGTGTGTGTGTCTGCTTGTCTGGTCAATTTTTCTTTTTTGGAGAGGTTTTTGCTATAGGGCGTGTGTGCTCGCCAGAAAGACAGAGAGAGACAGAGATACAGAAAGCAAGAAATAATCCCCCCAGGGGGATGGCCATGCTGCAATCCCTTCTCCTCGATTCTCCTCTCCAGATCTTGGGCACACACGCACACGTGCCTGGCTGAGTTTAAGCCACCGGGTCCAGGACTCAAACTGTGGTTGGCTACATGGGAGTCCAGCGACGCAGCCATTATGCCAACTGCTGGTTTCTATCTGGTCAAATTTAAATAAATGAATGAATTTTTAAAAAAATTCTGCTGGGGGTGATGTCCTTCTGCCTCTCTCTTTTTCTCTCCTTCTCTTGCTCAAGGAAGAGATAATTAAATAAACCTTTTTTTTTCCCCAGTAGGGCTCATGCACTTGATGGAGAGAGACAGAGAGAGGGAAAGTGAGAAATCAATCCCCAGGGTGATTCCTTCTCCTCCATTTCCCTCTTGGGATTTTGGGCTTGCATGTGCATGTGCCTGGCATGAGTTTCAAGTCACCAAGTCCAGGACTCAAACCACAGTCAGCCATGTGGGAGTCCAGTGTGTTAATCACCACACCACGTGCTGACCCCCCAAATAAGAAAGTAAGCCAAACAAACAAACAAACAAAGCTGACAGGGAAGCCCTGACCCTCGGGGATTTATATTCCATCAGATGGAAAGAGGCGACAAGCAAGTGAATAAACAAATTAGATAACGCGGGAGGCAGGGGTGCTGCGCGGCTCACGGGATCCACGGCAGTGGTCGCTGAGGGCCATGTCATGAGGACCGGACAGGTGCTATTGAGACAACGTGCTGCCATTCAAATCTCAGGACAAAATCTACCAAGGTAGCTAAAATTCTCATTTAATGGAGAGGGAAGTTGAGGCTCAGAGAGGCTAAGAAAGTTGCCCAAGGTTATACAGTAAGTGAACAGAAGGACAAGGAATCAAGTCCAAGTCAGGCACACCAAAAGCTTGGTGTGTGTGTGTGTGTGTGTGTGTGTGTGTGTGTGTGTGTGTGTGTGTTTATCACACCACACTGCCTTGCTCCTGGCCCCTGGGCCATCTCTGCTGGGGGAGGGAGAGGGAGAGAAGCAGAAGGGGTTGGGCCATGAGCTCTGCACTGCATGCCTCTCTCTGACAATGACAACATATTCAAGAGGCCTCCAAACAGCCAAGGGCACTGTGGTGACCTCCCTCCTCCTCTAATTGAGATGTCAACCTTCTGCCTCATTCTCTCTGTCCTGGACACCTGGCATTGCAGGGCTCTCCACAGCGACAGCTGATCACCCCACGCTTCCTGAGCTTCCTCCACCATGAAGACATAAAGTAAGGTGTGTCAGACAGATGACGGCACACGCTCCCCACCCCCCCCCGCTCTTTTCTTTCATCTCTCTGTTTGCCTCTTCTCCCCTCTGCCCTCTTCCTCCCTCTCCTTCTCCCTCCCTCTGCCTCCTGTAATCTCTGAGATGAAAGAGCCAATTAATCTCACTGCTACCCTGCTATCACTACTGCCGCTGTATGCTAGTCCAGCGCTTCGCATCCCTGCCAGGCCTGCCAAAGTGGGCCCTGAGAACCACGGCCGACTGGCAAGAGATCACATTGGTCTGTCCACAGCCTGAACACTACAAAGGGGGCTCTTGGAAGCTAAGCCCAAGTTTCCACCCCAGGGCATCAATCACCAGGGATACCGCTGGCATTACCTGTCACCCAGAGAGTGACATTTGGACCTGCTGCTTCCCCCTTGATGTGTGGGCTTGAATGCTGAGATCCCTGCCCCGAATTGCACACACTCCTCCTAATACACAAACAGCAGAGGACTGAGGGCACCTGGCTACTGTGCCACAGGTTTACATGTTCTGTGCGTCTGGTAGGGCCAGTCACTCGGTCGCGTGCACCGAGTGCCTGCTACGTGCCAGACACTGGGGTAGGCACTGGTGATACGGCGGTGAGCAAAACAGTCCAAGTCCTGCTCTCATGAAGCTGGTATTCTAGC
Source organism: Tupaia belangeri chinensis (assembly GCF_000334495.1). NCBI lineage: Eukaryota > Metazoa > Chordata > Mammalia > Scandentia > Tupaiidae > Tupaia > Tupaia belangeri. The sequence goes on along the minus strand of NW_006160041.1, from coordinate 1,843,776 downwards.
GGAGAGAGATAGATGATACACGGAGGAACATACACCACGACAGGCGGCAAGATGTGCCTCTGAGAACTGAGAAAGCGGAGTAGGTGGAAGGATGGAGAGAGAGTAAGGCAGATGTTTGTTTCTTAAGAATTATTTATTTAATTTTACTATTATTCTTTAAAATTATTTATTTTATTTTATTTACTAGCACTATTATTTCTATTATTATTCTTGTTATTATTCATTTGGCCAGAGAGAGAGAGAGAGAGAGAAGGAAAGTGAGAAAGCAAGCCACCAGGTGTGGAACCTGAACTGCAGCCAATCATGTGGGAGTCCAGCTCCTTAACCATCATGCCACCTGCTGGCTCCGTTATTGTTATTTTTAAATTTGACCAGAAAGAGACAGAGAGGGAAAGGGAAAGTGAGAAAGCAAGAAAGCAAGCCATCAGGTCCAGGACTCAAAACATGGTCCGCCGTGTAGGAGTTCAGCGCCTTAACTACCATGCCACCTGCGGCCTGCAGTAGGGCAGTTTTAGTAGCAGGATCACCTCTGTCTTTTGCTCTGGGAAAGTGTGTTACATTCCAGCTTCCTTTACGCAAATGACATGCTCCAGAGAAGTTATGTATCCATGGGAGTTTGGCATATGAAATCTCATTTTAAATCAAGCATCAGCAAGGCTATCAAGATCTCTGAACCTCAGTTTCCCTGGAAGAAAAATGGGTTTAATCATTCTGGCCCCAGCTAGTTTACAGGGCTGTGGAGAGACTCGCAGAATGAAATTTGAATTTTGTGGATGCACTTCATAAACTGCAAAGCTCCTTATTACATCGAAGGAGTGCTATTGCTGTTAAGATGAAGGCATGGCTGGCAAAGGAAATCACCACCTCCAAATGGAAGTTGGGTAATAATCCAGTTTTCATGTGTTCGGTTGCCTCAGATAAAAATGGTACTATGTTTCCTGACTCTCGAGTAGGCAGAGATAGGGTCCTCCCGGGTCTCTGGGCACAGGGAGCACTCGCGATTGCCCTGGCTACCACCTGCTTGTGCAGTAAAGACCATCCTGTCCCATGTGTCTATTTACATCTTTCTTTTTTCTTTTCTTTTCTTTTTTTTTTTTTTTTTTTTTTTTGAGAGGTTTTTGCTATAGGACACATGCGCTTGCCAGAAAGACAGAGAGAGACAGAAAGTGAGAAATCACCCCCGAGGAGGGATGACCATGCCGCAATCCCTTCTCCTCCATTCTCCTCTCAGGATCTTGGGCACGCATGCACACATGCCCAGTGTGAGTTTAAGCCACTGAGTCTGGGACTCGAACCGCAGTTGACTACATGGGAGTCCAGAGACATAGCCATTATGCCAACTGCTGGTCCCCACATTTTTTTAAAAAAAATATTTTTGTCATAGGGCACATGCACTCACCAGAGAGAGACAGAGAGAAGGAAAGTGAGAAATCACTCCCCCACCAGGGGAATGGCAATCCCCTTTCTTCCATTCTTCTCTCAGAATTTTGGGCACACACATGCCCAGTGTGTTTCTCAAGCCTCCAGATCCAGGACTCAAACTGTGGAGTTGACCACATGGAATCCAGTGTCTTCACCACCACGCCATCTGCTAGACCCCTATTTTTTACTTATTTTTCTGCTATAGGGCATGTGCACTAGCTGGAGAGACAGAGAGAGTCAGAAAGTAAGAAATCACTCCTCGGGGGGATGACCGTGCCTCAATCTCAATCCTCCATTCTCCTGGGCACACATGCACACACTCTTGGCATGAGTTTTAAGCTGCTGGGTCCAGGACTCAAACTGCAGTCGACTACATGGGAGTCCAGTGATGTAACCACTAGGCCATCTGCTGGTCCCTTTGGACCCCTAGTAATATCTTGATTTCAGAGGACCAGTTAACATTGAGACCCCAGTCTATCTTCACTCTGATCAATATGAAATAAAAGCATGAATATGAAAGAAAATTCCCACCAGCCTTCTTAGGTACCCTCTTAGCATCTTGGAACGGTCTCTGTCCCAAACATTTGGGGAATTGGAGGTCCCACCAGACCTGGAGAGAGTCAGGATTCTCACTCGAGGGAGAAGCTGCTTGCTTCATTGAGTTTCCCTCTTTGTGTACATTTCGAGGCAAAATGGAGTGATTGCCACTTGGGAAGGAATTCATTTTATTCAAATAATACCACCAAATTGCAAGATTTATGGTACATATCTCCGGGAAAGTGCTGGCAGCAATCTGATGCTTATCTATGTCCCTGTCCCCTTGGGACCGCCTGCAGTACAGTTGTAGCTTTATAAAAATATATGACAAGGGTAATGTAGAGTGTGGTTTATAAATTATTTGCTGACACCGTTTATGAAGAATGAGAGTATAATCAGGGTGGGTGGTGGCAGGATGCAAGATCAATGGCAAATGTGTCCTCACCAGACATTTCAAAGACCTCAGAATATAGCTTTTCCTTTCAGAGTGAGACTAGTATCAGTTGGTCAGTCAATGCCCTTTTACCCAATGTCTACTCTGGGTAAAGCATCCTGGTAGGAGACATGGAGGGGAACCCCGAATCCTTCCATCATAGGGCAAGAGGTCTCAGTTTAGTTGGAAAGATAAGACAGTCTTGTGAATAAAGAGAAGAACCATCTGGGGGCCAGCAGTGGCATGGTATTTGAGACACTGGACTCCCACATGACCAGCCGTGGTTTGAGTCCCGGACCTGGTGGCTTGCTGTCTCACTTTCCCCCTTTCTCTTTCTCTCTCTGTCTCTGGTGAGCATACATACCCTATAGCAGACTTTAAAAATTATGATTAGTTATCAGTAGGTGGTGTAGTGACATCTTCTCCTGTTCACTTAGCTAGACTCTCATGTGGTCATCCATGGTTCGAATCCTGGACCTGGTGGCTTGAAACTCACATTGGAAGCGTATGAGTAGATGCCCAAAATCTTGAGAGGAGAAGGGAGAAGAAGGGATTGTGGCATGGCCATCCCCCCCTGGGGCCACGGTATGTGTTTCTCTGTAGCAAAAATCTTTCCCCAAAATTAATTAATTAAATAAAATAAGTAAATAAAATGGTTGAAAAAGAGAGAAGAGCCCTCAAGATATCTAAAGATAGAGGAGGTGGGAGAAGCAAACCCTGTCCAATCTCCTGGCAGGATCCTGGTACTTAATTTAATTATCCCATTTGACTCTCCCTTCCACAAAGTAACATTGTTATTCCCATTTGATAGATGAGCATGCTGAGAACGGAGAGATGAAACAACTTTCTCAAAGTCACAAACTAGTTTATGGCAATAAAATGTTCCTCCTCTGGCTGCCTAAGTCGTGGGGCCAGAATCAAAGCGCAACTTCACATTGATGGCCCTATTGATTTTAGTCAAGGATAAGCACACCGTTTAGAAAAACGAAACACAATTTGCCTGTGCTTCCTGTCCCTCCACCCTTGAAGGGGGGCTTGGGAACCACTCGCCTGAGCTCTGCAGCTCTGCTGTTCTTTCCTGTAGATCAACTCCGATTCTCAGTCAATCACTGTTCTCCGTCTGCGTGTGCAAGGCCACATGGCTTCACGTCTCTTCTTTCCTGGCTGAACGCGCCCTTCCCCCACTGACATCTTCCCACGTTCGCCTAGCTTCCCTCTGTCTCTCTTCCCCTCCCCTCACACAGATTCAGACACACACCTTCCCACCACACACCCATATGCCAAATAAAATTAGAAATACCACCCTGACTCGCAAGGTATTTAGGGAATGGAGATCTTCAATCAATAGCGCCCGAACCCAGCTCTCCAGGCTCCCTCCCTCACCAGCCAGTATGAGAGGCAGGCCAAGCCAAGATTGTGACAAAGCTGCTCAAGA
>NW_006160041.1:1837660-1839135 GCF_000334495.1 Tupaia belangeri chinensis | reverse complement strand
CCCGCCCCGCCGGCCCCCCCCCCCCCCCAGCCAGTATGAGAGGCAGGCCAAGCCAAGATTGTGACAGAGCTGCTCAGAAGGGGAAAGGCCCTTTCTCTGCGCTTGTCTGTGCCTGCTCGGGCCCACTGGAAAGCATGGGGCCACCAGATCCGGAAGCCACGCCAGGCATGCCGTTCTTTCACTTACATGTAAGATCCTTTCAGAACAGGAAAAGGTTTCCTGGTCCTCTTTTTATTGTGATGTACATTGATAAAATTCAGAGAAAACAGTCTCTGCTGATTCAAAAATAGAGGCTGAGCTGATAAGCATATGGCCCTCATTTCAAGGGATTGCTCTTGTTTTAATCAACCAGTTGAGAAAGCAAGAAGCAATTTTTAAAGGTATTACGTTTGCCTTCACCCAGAGGAGTGGAACGGGGCCAGTAGGTAGGTTGTGAAGGCCCGGGAAACTGAGGACGGGGAGGACATCAATATTCCTGCATTGTTTGGTGTTTCTGTTTCTCTCTGCTCCCCACCCCTGCCCCAGTTGACACACACTGGTGTCGCTACCCTCTGGGTGCCTCACAGCACCCACCTCTGAATAGTGGAGTCCTGGAAGGGGAAGGAAACAGGGACAGGGAGATGGGAGTAGGGCTCCAAGCAGAAGCTGCAGGTTCAAACTCTGCATCTGGATAAACTCATCTCCTACAGCACAGCTGACCCTGGGTGATGCCCAGGTTGGGTAGGTGGGAGAGCAGGAGCATTAGTGCTCTAACCAGACCCAAAGCCATGACCTTGGGGACCTGGCTTAGCTTCTGTGAGCCTCAACCACTTCATCCCTAGAATGGGGCTCATCCGTGCGGGAAGGATTATTAAAGCTGCCTGATGCTAAAGGCTTAGCGCAGAGCTTGTACACAGAAAGAGCCTAATAAGCAATGTCAATGGCTATGAGCTAGCATGCAAATAGTGCTTATGCCGGGCAGACCCCCTTACAGGGCTTTGCATATATCGTCATTTAATCATTCCGTGTCTGTTCTACAGATGAAGAAACTGGAAATGATGAGCACTGGGTAGTGAATGGTGGATGTTCAAACCCAGGCAGGCTCGGGAGTCCCCGCGCTCACCCTCTGAGCACAGCCCTTCCAGAGAGAGGACGATGGTTCTCCAGGGTGTTACCCTGGCAAGCTGAGCTCTCAAGCCCCCAGGTTTCCCTCCTTGGAGCAAGAGCAGGAAGGGTCGTTGGTCACATAGGGGGAGGAGGAAGGCCAGGGTGACGGCTGGAGCATCTGTCACATCAGGGCTGAGCTGCGATCTGCCGATGGGAACCGGCGGCTGAAGTCTAGCAGGGCGCCCCAGTCGGCTCAAGGGGAACCGAGGAGAGGAGGGGGACAGGAGAGGGGGCAAGTCCGCGATGCTGAGACGGGTGGCCAGAGCACCGCCCCCAGGAGCCGAGGGAGGGGTGGCGGGGCGGGGGGGGCCCACTGGCCCTCCCCCCCC
>NW_006160041.1:1836820-1837504 GCF_000334495.1 Tupaia belangeri chinensis | reverse complement strand
GGGGGGGGGGTGGCGGGGGGGCGGCGGCTGCCCGCGCTGCCTGCCTCGCTGGGGCTCTGGCTGTGCCGCGCTCCGCTGCGAGCAGAGCGGGCGCCGGTGCTGAACGGACCGCTCCCCGCACGCCCGGCCGCAGGGCGCTCTCCGCTGCCTGCTCTCCAGCGCAGGGCCCCGGCTGCGACCGCCCGCCGAGCGCCCCTCAGTCCCCCAGATCCTGTCCTCCGCCTTCCCCGTGCCGCCGCGCATCTGGAGGCTGCTCCCGCGCCCCCCTGGCGACCGGCGCGGGGAAAACACTTGCTTCGCTGGGGCCCCTGGCCGAGGGCTGTCTAGGGTGGGCAGCGCCGCCGCAGCCCTGGGGCGCACAGCTGGAGGCGGTGCCGAGCCCTGAGCGACCACCCCCAGGGGTGCCCTGCGCTTCGCCCCAGCGGCGGAGAGAATCCCGCACTCCCCATGGCCGCCGCTGGTCCCAGAGGGGCACTGACATCTGCAAAGGGGATTCCAAGGTGACCAATCGCCCAGTCCAAACGGGACAGCCTGGACAGAGACCCCGTGGCACCCACCCAACCTGGGTGCAGCCGCCTTTCCAGAACTTTTCTCACGCCTCGACTGGCCGATTTCTTAACCCCCAGAAAAGTTCTCTCCCGCGCCTGGAATCCTGTTTCCTTGTGGCTTCCGAGGCTGGGGGGG